>NW_027617848.1:0-94813 GCF_964187855.1 Myxine glutinosa
CCACTTTTCGCACTTGTGTTAGTGTTGAAAAACCACTTTTAGCACTTGTGTTGGTGCAGGAAACCACTTTTGCACTTGTATTAGTGTGGAAAAACCACTTTTTGCACTTGTGTTCATGTTGAAAAACCACTTTTCTCACTTGTGTTGGTGCAGGAAACCACTTTTGCACTTGTATTAGTGTGGAAAACCACTTTTCGCACTTGTGTTAGTGTTGAAAAACCACTTTTCGCAATTGTGTTAGTGTTGAAAAACCACTTTTCACACTTGTGTTAGTGTTGAAAAACCACTTTTCGCACTTGTGTTGGTGCAGGAAACCACTTTTGCACTTGTATTAGTGTGGAAAAACCACTTTTCGCACTTGTGATAGTGTTGAAAAACCACTTTTCGCACTTCTGTTAGTGTTGAAAAACCACTTTTCGCACTTGTGTTGGTGCAGGAAACCACTTTTGCACTTGTATTAGTGTGGAAAAACCACTTTTCGCACTTGTGTTAGTGTTGAAAAACCACTTTTCGCACTTGTGTTGGTGCAGGAAACCACTTTTCGCACTTGTGTTAGTGTTGAAAAACCACTTTTCGCACTTGTGTTAGTGTTGAAAGACCACTTTTCGCAATTGTGTTGGTGCAGGAAACCACTTTTGCACTTGTATTAGTGTGGAAAAAACACTTTTTGCACTTGTGATAGTGTTGAAAAACCACTTTTCGCACTTGTGTTAGTGTTGAAAAACCACTTTTCGCACTTGTGTTGGTGCAGGAAACCACTTTTGCACTTGTATTGGTGTGGAAAAACCACTTTTTGCACTTGTGTTAGTGTTGAAAAACCACTTTTCGCACTTGTGTTAGTGTTGAAAAATCACTTTTCGCACTTGTGTTGGTGCAAGAAACCACTTTTGCACTTGTATTAGTGTGGAAAAAAACACTTTTTGCACTTGTGATAGTGTTGAAAAACCACTTTTGCACTTGTATTTGTGTGGAAAATATACTTTTCGCACTTGTGTTAGTGTTGAAAAACCACTTTTCGCACTTGTGTTGGTGTAGGAAACCACTTTTGCACTTGTATTAGTGTGGAAAAAACACTTTTTGCACTTGTGATAGTGTTGAAAAACCACTTTTCACACTTGTGTTGGTGCAGGAAACCACTTTTGCATTTGTATTAGTGTGGAAAAACCACTTTTCGCACTTTGGTTAGTGTTGAAAAACCACTTTTCGCACTTGTGTTGGTGCAGGAAACCACTTTTGCCATTGTATTAGTGTGGAAAAACCACTTTTCGCACTTGTGTTAGTGTTGAAAAACCACTTTTCGCACTTGTGTTGGTGCAGGAAACCACTTTTGCACTTGTATTAGTGTGGAAAAAACACTTTTCGCACTTGTGTTAATGTTGAAAAACCACTTTTCGCACCTGTGTTGGTGCAGGAAACCACTTTTGCACTTGTATTAGTGTGGAGAAAACACTTTTCGCACTTGTGTTAGTGTTGAAAAACCACTTTTCACACTTGTGTTAGTGTTGAAAAACCACTTTTTGCACTTGTGTTGGTGCAGGAAACCACTTTTGCACTTGTATTAGTGTGGAAAAAACACTTTTCGCACTTGTGTTAGTGATGAAAAACCACTTTTCGCACTTGTGTTAGTGTTGAAAAACCACTTTTCGCACTTGTGTTGGTGCAGGAAACCACTTTTCGCACTTGTGTTAGTGTTGAAAAACCACTTTTCGCACTTGTGTTAGTGTTGAAAAACCACTTTTCGCACTTGTGTTGGTGCAGGAAACCACTTTTGCACTTGTATTAGTGTGGAAAAAACACTTTTTGCACTTGTGATAGTTTTGAAAAACCACTTTTCGCACTTGTGTTGGTGCAGGAAACCACTTTTGCACTTGTTTTAGTGTGGAAAAAACACTTTTCGCACTTGTGTTAGTGTTGAAAAACCACTTTTCGCACTTGTGTTAGTGTTGAAAAAACCACTTTTCGCACTTGTGTTAGTGTTGAAAAACCACTTTTAGCATTTGTGTTGGTGCAGGAAACAACTTTTGCACTTGTATTAGTGTGGAAAAAACACCTTTTGCACTTGTGATAGTGTTGAAAAACCACATTTCGCACTTGTGTTAGTGTTGAAAAACCACGTTTTGCACTTGTGTTGGTGCAGGAAACCACTTTTGCACTTGTATTAGTGTGGAAAAAACACTTTTTGCACTTGTGATAGTGTTGAAAAACCACATTTCGCACTTGTGTTAGTGTTGAAAAACCACTTTTAGCACTTGTGTTGGTGCAAGAAACCACTTTTGCACTTGTATTAGTGTGGAAAAAACACTTTTTGCACTTGTGATAGTGTTGAAAAACCACTTTTTGCACTTGTGTTAGTGTTGAAAAACCACTTTTCACACTTGTGTTAGTGTTGAAAAACCACTTTTCGCACTTGTGTTGGTGCAGGAAACCACTTTTGCACTTGTATTAGTGTGGAAAAACACTTTTCGCACTTGTGTTGGTGCAGGAAACCACTTTTGCACTTGTATTAGTGTGGAAAAAACACTTTTTGCACTTGTGATAGTGTTGAAAAACCACTTTTTGCACTTGTGTTAGTGTTGAAAAACCACTTTTCGCACTTGTGTTGGTGCAGGAAACCACTTTCGCACTTGTGTTAGTGTTGAAAAACCACTTTTCGCACTTGTGTTAGTGTTGAAAAACCACTTTTCGTACTTGTGTTGGTGCAGGAAACCACTTTTGCACTTGTATTAGTGTGGAAAAACACTTTTTGCACTTATGATAGTGTTGAAAAACCCCTTTTCGCACTTGTGTTAGTGTTGAAAAACCACTTTTTGCACTTGTGTTGGTGCAGGAAACCACTTTTGCACATGTATTAGTGTGGAAAAACCACTTTTCGCACTTGTGTTAGTGTTGAAAAACCACTTTTCGCACTTGTGTTGGTGCAGGAAACCACTTTTGCACTTGTATTAGTGTGGAAAAACCACTTTTCGCACTTGTGTTAGTGTTGAAAAACCACTTTTCCCACTTGTGTTAGTGAAGGAAACCACTTTTCGCACTTGTGTTAGTGTTGAAAAACCACTTTTCGCACTTGTGTTAGTGTTGAAAATCCACTTTTCCCACTTGTGTTGGTGTAGGAAACCACTTTTCGCACTTGTGTTAGTGTTGAAAAACCACTTTTCGCGCTTGTGTTGGTGCAGGAAACCATTTTTGCACTTGTATTAGTGTGGAAAAACCACTTTTCGCACTTGTGTTAGTGTTGAAAAACCACTTTTCTCACTTGTGTTGGTGCAGGAAACCACTTTTGCACTTGTATTAGTGTGGAAAAACCACTTTTCGCACTTGTGTTATTGTTGAAAAACCACTTTTCGCACTTGTGTTAGTGTTGAAAAACCACTTTTCACACTTGTGTTAGTGTTGAAAAACCACTTTTCGCACTTGTGTTGGTGCAGGAAACCACTTTTGCACTTGTATTAGTGTGGAAAAACCACTTTTCGCACTTGTGATAGTGTTGAAAAACCACTTTTCGCACTTCTGTTAGTGTTGAAAAACCACTTTTCGCACTTGTGTTGGTGCAGGAAACCACTTTTGCACTTGTATTAGTGTGGGAAAACCACTTTTCGCACTTGTGTTAGTGTTGAAAAACCACTTTTTGCACTTGTGTTGGTGCAGGAAACCACTTTTGCACTTGTATTAGTGTGGAAAAACCACTTTTTGCACTTGTGATAGTGTTGTAAAACCACTTTTTGCACTTGTGTTAGTGTTGAAAAACCACTTTTCGCCCTTGTGTTGGTGCAGGAAATCACTTTTGCACTTGTATTAGTGTGGAAAAACAACTTTTCGCACTTTTGTTAGTGTTGAAAAACCACTTTTTGCACTTGTGATAGTGTTGAAAAACCACTTTTCGCACTTGTGTTAGTGTTGAAAAACCACTTTTAGCACTTGTGTTGGTGCAGGAAACCACTTTTGCACTTGTATTAGTGTGGAAAAACCACTTTTTGCACTTGTGTTCATGTTGAAAAACCACTTTTCTCACTTGTGTTGGTGCAGGAAACCACTTTTGCACTTGTATTAGTGTGGAAAACCACTTTTCGCACTTGTGTTAGTGTTGAAAAACCACTTTTCGCAATTGTGTTAGTGTTGAAAAACCACTTTTCACACTTGTGTTAGTGTTGAAAAACCACTTTTCGCACTTGTGTTGGTGCAGGAAACCACTTTTGCACTTGTATTAGTGTGGAAAAACCACTTTTCGCACTTGTGATAGTGTTGAAAAACCACTTTTCGCACTTCTGTTAGTGTTGAAAAACCACTTTTCGCACTTGTGTTGGTGCAGGAAACCACTTTTGCACTTGTATTAGTGTGGAAAAACCACTTTTCGCACTTGTGTTAGTGTTGAAAAACCACTTTTCGCACTTGTGTTGGTGCAGGAAACCACTTTTCGCACTTGTGTTAGTGTTGAAAAACCACTTTTCGCACTTGTGTTAGTGTTGAAAGACCACTTTTCGCAATTGTGTTGGTGCAGGAAACCACTTTTGCACTTGTATTAGTGTGGAAAAAACACTTTTTGCACTTGTGATAGTGTTGAAAAACCACTTTTCGCACTTGTGTTAGTGTTGAAAAACCACTTTTCGCACTTGTGTTGGTGCAGGAAACCACTTTTGCACTTGTATTGGTGTGGAAAAACCACTTTTTGCACTTGTGTTAGTGTTGAAAAACCACTTTTCGCACTTGTGTTAGTGTTGAAAAATCACTTTTCGCACTTGTGTTGGTGCAAGAAACCACTTTTGCACTTGTATTAGTGTGGAAAAAACACTTTTTGCACTTGTGATAGTGTTGAAAAACCACTTTTGCACTTGTATTTGTGTGGAAAATATACTTTTCGCACTTGTGTTAGTGTTGAAAAACCACTTTTCGCACTTGTGTTGGTGTAGGAAACCACTTTTGCACTTGTATTAGTGTGGAAAAAACACTTTTTGCACTTGTGATAGTGTTGAAAAACCACTTTTCACACTTGTGTTGGTGCAGGAAACCACTTTTGCATTTGTATTAGTGTGGAAAAACCACTTTTCGCACTTTGGTTAGTGTTGAAAAACCACTTTTCGCACTTGTGTTGGTGCAGGAAACCACTTTTGCCATTGTATTAGTGTGGAAAAACTACTTTTCGCACTTGTGTTAGTGTTGAAAAACCACTTTTCGCACTTGTGTTGGTGCAGGAAACCACTTTTGCACTTGTATTAGTGTGGAAAAAACACTTTTCGCACTTGTGTTAATGTTGAAAAACCACTTTTCGCACTTGTGTTGGTGCAGGAAACCACTTTTGCACTTGTATTAGTGTGGAGAAAACACTTTTCGCACTTGTGTTAGTGTTGAAAAACCACTTTTCACACTTGTGTTAGTGTTGAAAAACCACTTTTTGCACTTGTGTTGGTGCAGGAAACCACTTTTGCACTTGTATTAGTGTGGAAAAAACACTTTTCGCACTTGTGTTAGTGATGAAAAACCACTTTTCGCACTTGTGTTAGTGTTGAAAAACCACTTTTCGCACTTGTGTTGGTGCAGGAAACCACTTTTCGCACTTGTGTTAGTGTTGAAAAACCACTTTTCGCACTTGTGTTAGTGTTGAAAAACCACTTTTCGCACTTGTGTTGGTGCAGGAAACCACTTTTGCACTTGTATTAGTGTGGAAAAAACACTTTTTGCACTTGTGATAGTTTTGAAAAACCACTTTTCGCACTTGTGTTGGTGCAGGAAACCACTTTTGCACTTGTTTTAGTGTGGAAAAAACACTTTTCGCACTTGTGTTAGTGTTGAAAAACCACTTTTCGCACTTGTGTTAGTGTTGAAAAAACCACTTTTCGCACTTGTGTTAGTGTTGAAAAACCACTTTTAGCATTTGTGTTGGTGCAGGAAACAACTTTTGCACTTGTATTAGTGTGGAAAAAACACCTTTTGCACTTGTGATAGTGTTGAAAAACCACATTTCGCACTTGTGTTAGTGTTGAAAAACCACGTTTTGCACTTGTGTTGGTGCAGGAAACCACTTTTGCACTTGTATTAGTGTGGAAAAAACACTTTTTGCACTTGTGATAGTGTTGAAAAACCACTTTTCGCACTTGTGTTAGTGTTGAAAAACCACTTTTCGCACTTGTGTTAGTGTTGAAAAACCACTTTTCGCACTTGTGTTGGTGCAGGAAACCACTTTTGCACTTGTATTAGTGTGGAAAAAACACTTTTCGCACTTGTGTTAGTGTTGAAAAACCACTTTTCGCACTTATGTTAGTGTTGAAAAACCACTTTTCGCACTTGTGTTGGTGCAGGAAACCGCTTTTGCACTTGTATTGGTGTGGAAAAAACACTTTTCGCACTTGTGTTAGTGTTGAAAAACCACTTTTTGCACTTGTGTTAGTGTTGAAAAATCACTTTTCGCACTTGTGTTGGTGCAGGAAACCACTTTTGCACTTGTATTAGTGTTGAAAAACCACTTTTTGCACTTGTGATAGTGTTGAAAAACCACTTTTCGCACTTGTGTTAGTGTTGAAAAACCACTTTTAGCACTTGTGTTGGGTGCAGGAAACCACTTTTGCACTTGTATTAGTGTGGAAAAACCACTTTTTGCACTTGTGTTAGTGTTGAAAAACCACTTTTCTCACTTGTGTTGGTGCAGGAAACCACTTTTGCACTTGTATTAGTGTGGAAAAACCACTTTTCGCACTTGTGTTAGTGTTGAAAAACCACTTTTCGCACTTGTGTTAGTGTTGAAAAACCACTTTTCACACTTGTGTTAGTGTTGAAAAACCACTTTTCGCACTTGTGTTGGTGCAGGAAACCACTTTTGCACTTGTATTAGTGTGGAAAAACCACTTTTCGCACTTGTGATAGTGTTGAAAAACCACTTTTCGCACTTCTGTTAGTGTTGAAAAACCACTTTTCGCACTTGTGTTGGTGCAGGAAACCACTTTTGCACTTGTATTAGTGTGGAAAAACCACTTTTTGCACTTGTGTTAGTGTTGAAAAACCACTTTTCGCACTTGTGTTGGTGCAGGAAACCACTTTTCGCACTTGTGTTAGTGTTGAAAAACCACTTTTCGCACTTGTGTTAGTGTTGAAAGACCACTTTTCGCAATTGTGTTGGTGCAGGAAACCACTTTTGCACTTGTATTAGTGTGGAAAAAACACTTTTTGCACTTGTGATAGTGTTGAAAAACCACTTTTCGCACTTGTGTTAGTGTTGAAAAACCACTTTTCGCACTTGTGTTGGTGCAGGAAACCACTTTTTCACTTGTATTAGTGTGGCAAAAACACTTTTTGCACTTGTGATAGTGTTGAAAAACCACATTTCGCACTTGTGTTAGTGTTGAAAAACCACTTTTAGCACTTGTGTTGGTGCAAGAAACCACTTTTGCACTTGTATTAGTGTGGAAAAAACACTTTTTGCACTTGTGATAGTGTTGAAAAACCACTTTTTGCACTTGTGTTAGTGTTGAAAAACCACTTTTCGCACTTGTGTTAGTGTTGAAAAACCACTTTTCGCACTTGTGTTGGTGTAGGAAACCACTTTTGCACTTGTATTAGTGTGGAAAAAACACTTTTTGCACTTGTGATAGTGTTGAAAAACCACTTTTCACACTTGTGTTGGTGCAGGAAACCACTTTTGCATTTGTATTAGTGTGGAAAAACCACTTTTCGCACTTTGGTTAGTGTTGAAAAACCACTTTTCGCACTTGTGTTGGTGCAGGAAACCACTTTTGCCATTGTATTAGTGTAGAAAAACCACTTTTCGCACTTGTGTTAGTGTTGAAAAACCACTTTTCGCACTTGTGTTGGTGCAGGAAACCACTTTTGCACTTGTATTAGTGTGGAAAAAACACTTTTTGCACTTGTGATAGTGTTGAAAAAACACTTTTCGCACTTGTGTTAATGTTGAAAAACCACTTTTCGCACTTGTGTTGGTGCAGGAAACCACTTTTGCACTTGTATTAGTGTGGAGAAAACACTTTTCGCACTTGTGTTAGTGTTGAAAAACCACTTTTCGCACTTGTGTTAGTGTTGAAAAACCACTTTTTGCACTTGTGTTGGTGCAGGAAACCACTTTTGCACTTGTATTAGTGTGGAAAAAACACTTTTCGCACTTGTGTTAGTGTTGAAAAACCACTTTTTGCACTTGTGTTAGTGTTGAAAAAACACTTTTCGCACTTGTGTTAATGTTGAAAAACCACTTTTCGCACTTGTGTTGGTGCAGGAAACCACTTTTCGCACTTGTGTTAGTGTTGAAAAACCACTTTTCGCACTTGTGTTAGTGTTGAAAAACCACTTTTCGCACTTGTGTTGGTGCAGGAAACCACTTTTGCACTTGTATTAGTGTGGAAAAAACACTTTTTGCACTTGTGATAGTTTTGAAAAACCACTTTTCGCACTTGTGTTGGTGCAGGAAACCACTTTTGCACTTGTTTTAGTGTGGAAAAAACACTTTTCGCACTTGTGTTATTGTTGAAAAACCACTTTTCGCACTTGTGTTAGTGTTGAAAAAACCACTTTTCGCACTTGTGTTAGTGTTGAAAAACCACTTTTAGCATTTGTGTTGGTGCAGGAAACAACTTTTGCACTTGTATTAGTGTGGAAAAAACACCTTTTGCACTTGTGATAGTGTTGAAAAACCACATTTCGCACTTGTGTTAGTGTTGAAAAACCACTTTTCGCACTTGTGTTGGTGCAGGAAACCACTTTTGCACTTGTATTAGTGTGGAAAAAACACTTTTTGCACTTGTGATAGTGTTGAAAAACCACTTTTCGCACTTGTGTTAGTGTTGAAAAACCACTTTTCGCACTTGTGTTAGTGTTGAAAAACCACTTTTCGCACTTGTGTTGGTGCAGGAAACCACTTTTGCACTTGTATTAGTGTGGAAAAAACACTTTTCGCATTTGTGTTAGTGTTGAAAAACCACTTTTCGCACTTATGTTAGTGTTGAAAAACCACTTTTCGCACTTGTGTTGGTGCAGGAAACCGCTTTTGCACTTGTATTAGTGTGGAAAAAACACTTTTCGCACTTGTGTTAGTGTTGAAAAACCACTTTTTGCACTTGTGTTAGTGTTGAAAAACCACTTTTCGCACTTGTGTTGGTGCAGGAAACCACTTTTGCACTTGTATTAGTGTGGAAAAAACACTTTTCGCACTTGTGTTAGTGTTGAAAAACCACTTTTCGCACTTGTGTTAGTGTTGAAAAACCACTTTTCGCACTTGTGTTGGTGCAGGAAACCACTTTTCGCACTTGTGTTAGTGTTGGAAAACCACTTTTCGCACTTGTGTTAGTGTTGAAAGACCACTTTTCGCAGTTGTGTTGGTGCAGGAAACCACTTTTGCACTTGTATTAGTGTGGAAAAAACACTTTTTGCACTTGTGATAGTGTTGAAAAACCACTTTTCGCACTTGTGTTAGTGTTGAAAAACCACTTTTCGCAGTTGTGTTGGTGCAGGAAACCACTTTTGCACTTGTTTTAGTGTGGAAAAAACACTTTTCGCACTTGTGTTGGTGCAGTAAACCACTTTTGCACTTGTATTAGTGTGGAAAAACCACTTTTGCACTTGTTTTAGTGTGGAAAAAACACTTTTCGCACTTGTGTTGGTGCAGGAAACCACTTTTGCACTTGTATTAGTGTGGTAAAAACCACTTTTCGTACTTGTGTTAGTGTTGAAAAACCACATTTCGCACTTGTGTTAGTGTTGAAAAACCACTTTTCGCACTTGTGTTGGTGCAGGAAACCACTTTTGCACTTGTATTAGTGTGGAAAAAACACTTTTTGCACTTGTGATAGTGTTGAAAAACCACTTTTCGCACTTGTGTTAGTGTTGAAAAACCACTTTTCGCACTTGTGTTAGTGTTGAAAAACCACTTTTCGCACTTGTGTTGTTGCAGGAAACCACTTTTGCACTTGTATTAGTGTGGAAAAAACACTTTTTGCACTTGTGACAGTGTTGAAAAACCACTTTTCGCACGTGTTGGAGCAGGAAACCACTTTTGCACTTGTATTAGTGTGGAAAAACACTTTTTGCACTTCTGATAGTGTTGAAAAACCACTTTTCGCACTTGTGTTAGTGTTGAAAAACCACTTTTCGCACTTGTGTTAGTGTTGAAAAACCACTTTTTGCACTTGTGTTAGTGTTGAAAAACCACTTTTCGCCCTTGTGTTAGTGTTGAAAAACCACTTTTTGCACTTGTGTTAGTGTTGAAAAACCACTTTTCGCCCTTGTGTTGGTGCAGGAAATCACTTTTGCACTTGTATTAGTGTGGAAAAACAACTTTTCGCACTTTTGTTAGTGTTGAAAAACCACTTTTTGCACTTGTGATAGTGTTGAAAAACCACTTTTCGCACTTGTGTTAGTGTTGAAAAACCACTTTTAGCACTTGTGTTGGTGCAGGAAACCACTTTTGCACTTGTATTAGTGTGGAAAAACCACTTTTTGCACTTGTGTTCATGTTGAAAAACCACTTTTCTCACTTGTGTTGGTGCAGGAAACCACTTTTGCACTTGTATTAGTGTGGAAAACCACTTTTCGCACTTGTGTTAGTGTTGAAAAACCACTTTTCGCAATTGTGTTAGTGTTGAAAAACCACTTTTCACACTTGTGTTAGTGTTGAAAAACCACTTTTCGCACTTGTGTTGGTGCAGGAAACCACTTTTGCACTTGTATTAGTGTGGAAAAACCACTTTTCGCACTTGTGATAGTGTTGAAAAACCACTTTTCGCACTTCTGTTAGTGTTGAAAAACCACTTTTCGCACTTGTGTTGGTGCAGGAAACCACTTTTGCACTTGTATTAGTGTGGAAAAACCACTTTTCGCACTTGTGTTAGTGTTGAAAAACCACTTTTCGCACTTGTGTTGGTGCAGGAAACCACTTTTCGCACTTGTGTTAGTGTTGAAAAACCACTTTTCGCACTTGTGTTAGTGTTGAAAGACCACTTTTCGCAATTGTGTTGGTGCAGGAAACCACTTTTGCACTTGTATTAGTGTGGAAAAAACACTTTTTGCACTTGTGATAGTGTTGAAAAACCACTTTTCGCACTTGTGTTAGTGTTGAAAAACCACTTTTCGCACTTGTGTTGGTGCAGGAAACCACTTTTGCACTTGTATTGGTGTGGAAAAACCACTTTTTGCACTTGTGTTAGTGTTGAAAAACCACTTTTCGCACTTGTGTTAGTGTTGAAAAATCACTTTTCGCACTTGTGTTGGTGCAAGAAACCACATTTGCACTTGTATTAGTGTGGAAAAAACACTTTTTGCACTTGTGATAGTGTTGAAAAACCACTTTTGCACTTGTATTTGTGTGGAAAATATACTTTTCGCACTTGTGTTAGTGTTGAAAAACCACTTTTCGCACTTGTGTTGGTGTAGGAAACCACTTTTGCACTTGTATTAGTGTGGAAAAAACACTTTTTGCACTTGTGATAGTGTTGAAAAACCACTTTTCACACTTGTGTTGGTGCAGGAAACCACTTTTGCATTTGTATTAGTGTGGAAAAACCACTTTTAGCACTTTGGTTAGTGTTGAAAAACCACTTTTCGCACTTGTGTTGGTGCAGGAAACCACTTTTGCCATTGTATTAGTGTGGAAAAACTACTTTTCGCACTTGTGTTAGTGTTGAAAAACCACTTTTCGCACTTGTGTTGGTGCAGGAAACCACTTTTGCACTTGTATTAGTGTGGAAAAAACACTTTTCGCACTTGTGTTAATGTTGAAAAACCACTTTTCGCACTTGTGTTGGTGCAGGAAACCACTTTTGCACTTGTATTAGTGTGGAGAAAACACTTTTCGCACTTGTGTTAGTGTTGAAAAACCACTTTTCACACTTGTGTTAGTGTTGAAAAACCACTTTTTGCACTTGTGTTGGTGCAGGAAACCACTTTTGCACTTGTATTAGTGTGGAAAAAACACTTTTCGCACTTGTGTTAGTGATGAAAAACCACTTTTCGCACTTGTGTTAGTGTTGAAAAACCACTTTTCGCACTTGTGTTGGTGCAGGAAACCACTTTTCGCACTTGTGTTAGTGTTGAAAAACCACTTTTCGCACTTGTGTTAGTGTTGAAAAACCACTTTTCGCACTTGTGTTGGTGCAGGAAACCACTTTTGCACTTGTATTAGTGTGGAAAAAACACTTTTTGCACTTGTGATAGTTTTGAAAAACCACTTTTCGCACTTGTGTTGGTGCAGGAAACCACTTTTGCACTTGTTTTAGTGTGGAAAAAACACTTTTCGCACTTGTGTTAGTGTTGAAAAACCACTTTTCGCACTTGTGTTAGTGTTGAAAAAACCACTTTTCGCACTTGTGTTAGTGTTGAAAAACCACTTTTAGCATTTGTGTTGGTGCAGGAAACAACTTTTGCACTTGTATTAGTGTGGAAAAAACACCTTTTGCACTTGTGATAGTGTTGAAAAACCACATTTCGCACTTGTGTTAGTGTTGAAAAACCACGTTTTGCACTTGTGTTGGTGCAGGAAACCACTTTTGCACTTGTATTAGTGTGGAAAAAACACTTTTTGCACTTGTGATAGTGTTGAAAAACCACTTTTCGCACTTGTGTTAGTGTTGAAAAACCACTTTTCGCACTTGTGTTAGTGTTGAAAAACCACTTTTCGCACTTGTGTTGGTGCAGGAAACCACTTTTGCACTTGTATTAGTGTGGAAAAAACACTTTTCGCACTTGTGTTAGTGTTGAAAAACCACTTTTCGCACTTATGTTAGTGTTGAAAAACCACTTTTCGCACTTGTGTTGGTGCAGGAAACCGCTTTTGCACTTGTATTAGTGTGGAAAAAACACTTTTCGCACTTGTGTTAGTGTAGAAAAACCACTTTTTGCACTTGTGTTAGTGTTGAAAAATCACTTTTCGCACTTGTGTTGGTGCAGGAAACCACTTTTGCACTTGTATTAGTGTGGAAAAAACACTTTTCGCACTTGTGTTAGTGTTGAAAAACCACTTTTTGCACTTGTGTTGGTGCAGGAAACCACTTTTGCACTTGTATTAGTGTGGGAAAACCACTTTTCGCACTTGTGTTAGTGTTGAAAAACCACTTTTTGCACTTGTGTTGGTGCAGGAAACCACTTTTGCACTTGTATTAGTGTGGAAAAACCACTTTTTGCACTTGTGATAGTGTTGTAAAACCACTTTTTGCACTTGTGTTAGTGTTGAAAAACCACTTTTCGCACTTGTGTTAGTGTTGAAAAACCACTTTTTGCACTTGTGTTGGTGCAGGAAATCACTTTTGCACTTGTATTAGTGTGGAAAAACAACTTTTCGCACTTTTGTTAGTGTTGAAAAACCACTTTTTGCACTTGTGATAGTGTTGAAAAACCACTTTTCGCACTTGTGTTAGTGTTGAAAAACCACTTTTAGCACTTGTGTTGTTGCAGGAAACCACTTTTGCACTTGTATTAGTGTGGAAAAGCCACTTTTTGCACTTGTGTTAGTGTTGAAAAACCACTTTTCTCACTTGTGTTGGTGCAGGAAACCACTTTTGCACTTGTATTAGTGTGGAAAAACCACTTTTCGCACTTGTGTTAGTGTTGAAAAACCACTTTTCGCACTTGTGTTAGTGTTGAAAAACCACTTTTCACACTTGTGTTAGTGTTGAAAAACCACTTTTCGCACTTGTGTTGGTGCAGGAAACCACTTTTGCACTTGTATTAGTGTGGAAAAACCACTTTTCGCACTTGTGATAGTGTTGAAAAACCACTTTTCGCACTTCTGTTAGTGTTGAAAAACCACTTTTCGCACTTGTGTTGGTGCAGGAAACCACTTTTGCACTTGTATTAGTGTGGAAAAACCACTTTTTGCACTTGTGTTAGTGTTGAAAAACCACTTTTCGCACTTGTGTTGGTGCAGGAAACCACTTTTCGCACTTGTGTTAGTGTTGAAAAACCACTTTTCGCACTTGTGTTAGTGTTGAAAGACCACTTTTCGCAATTGTGTTGGTGCAGGAAACCACTTTTGCACTTGTATTAGTGTGGAAAAAACACTTTTTGCACTTGTGATAGTGTTGAAAAACCACTTTTCGCACTTGTGTTAGTGTTGAAAAACCACTTTTCGCACTTGTGTTGGTGCAGGAAACCACTTTTGCACTTGTATTAGTGTGGCAAAAACACTTTTTGCACTTGTGATAGTGTTGAAAAACCACATTTCGCACTTGTGTTAGTGTTGAAAAACCACTTTTAGCACTTGTGTTGGTGCAAGAAACCACTTTTGCACTTGTATTAGTGTGGAAAAAACACTTTTTGCACTTGTGATAGTGTTGAAAAACCACTTTTTGCACTTGTGTTAGTGTTGAAAAACCACTTTTCGCACTTGTGTTAGTGTTGAAAAACCACTTTTCGCACTTGTGTTGGTGTAGGAAACCACTTTTGCACTTGTATTAGTGTGGAAAAAACACTTTTTGCACTTGTGATAGTGTTGAAAAACCACTTTTCACACTTGTGTTGGTGCAGGAAACCACTTTTGCATTTGTATTAGTGTGGAAAAACCACTTTTCGCACTTTGGTTAGTGTTGAAAAACCACTTTTCGCACTTGTGTTGGTGCAGGAAACCACTTTTGCCATTGTATTAGTGTAGAAAAACCACTTTTCGCACTTGTGTTAGTGTTGAAAAACCACTTTTCGCACTTGTGTTGGTGCAGGAAACCACTTTTGCACTTGTATTAGTGTGGAAAAAACACTTTTTGCACTTGTGATAGTGTTGAAAAAACACTTTTCGCACTTGTGTTAATGTTGAAAAACCACTTTTCGCACTTGTGTTGGTGCAGGAAACCACTTTTGCACTTGTATTAGTGTGGAGAAAACACTTTTCGCACTTGTGTTAGTGTTGAAAAACCACTTTTCGCACTTGTGTTAGTGTTGAAAAACCACTTTTTGCACTTGTGTTGGTGCAGGAAACCACTTTTGCACTTGTATTAGTGTGGAAAAAACACTTTTCGCACTTGTGTTAGTGTTGAAAAACCACTTTTTGCACTTGTGTTAGTGTTGAAAAAACACTTTTCGCACTTGTGTTAATGTTGAAAAACCACTTTTCGCACTTGTGTTGGTGCAGGAAACCACTTTTCGCACTTGTGTTAGTGTTGAAAAACCACTTTTCGCACTTGTGTTAGTGTTGAAAAACCACTTTTCGCACTTGTGTTGGTGCAGGAAACCACTTTTGCACTTGTATTAGTGTGGAAAAAACACTTTTTGCACTTGTGATAGTTTTGAAAAACCACTTTTCGCACTTGTGTTGGTGCAGGAAACCACTTTTGCACTTGTTTTAGTGTGGAAAAAACACTTTTCGCACTTGTGTTATTGTTGAAAAACCACTTTTCGCACTTGTGTTAGTGTTGAAAAAACCACTTTTCGCACTTGTGTTAGTGTTGAAAAACCACTTTTAGCATTTGTGTTGGTGCAGGAAACAACTTTTGCACTTGTATTAGTGTGGAAAAAACACCTTTTGCACTTGTGATAGTGTTGAAAAACCACATTTCGCACTTGTGTTAGTGTTGAAAAACCACTTTTCGCACTTGTGTTGGTGCAGGAAACCACTTTTGCACTTGTATTAGTGTGGAAAAAACACTTTTTGCACTTGTGATAGTGTTGAAAAACCACTTTTCGCACTTGTGTTAGTGTTGAAAAACCACTTTTCGCACTTGTGTTAGTGTTGAAAAACCACTTTTCGCACTTGTGTTGGTGCAGGAAACCACTTTTGCACTTGTATTAGTGTGGAAAAAACACTTTTCGCATTTGTGTTAGTGTTGAAAAACCACTTTTCGCACTTATGTTAGTGTTGAAAAACCACTTTTCGCACTTGTGTTGGTGCAGGAAACCGCTTTTGCACTTGTATTAGTGTGGAAAAAACACTTTTCGCACTTGTGTTAGTGTTGAAAAACCACTTTTTGCACTTGTGTTAGTGTTGAAAAACCACTTTTCGCACTTGTGTTGGTGCAGGAAACCACTTTTGCACTTGTATTAGTGTGGAAAAAACACTTTTCGCACTTGTGTTAGTGTTGAAAAACCACTTTTCGTACTTGTGTTAGTGTTGAAAAACCACTTTTCGCACTTGTGTTGGTGCAGGAAACCACTTTTCGCACTTGTGTTAGTGTTGGAAAACCACTTTTCGCACTTGTGTTAGTGTTGAAAAACCACTTTTCGCAGTTGTGTTGGTGCAGGAAACCACTTTTGCACTTGTATTAGTGTGGAAAAAACACTTTTTGCACTTGTGATAGTGTTGAAAAACCACTTTTCGCACTTGTGTTAGTGTTGAAAAACCACTTTTCGCAGTTGTGTTGGTGCAGGAAACCACTTTTGCACTTGTTTTAGTGTGGAAAAAACACTTTTCGCACTTGTGTTGGTGCAGGAAACCACTTTTGCACTTGTATTAGTGTGGAAAAACCACTTTTGCACTTGTTTTAGTGTGGAAAAAACACTTTTCGCACTTGTGTTGGTGCAGGAAACCACTTTTGCACTTGTATTAGTGTGGAAAAACAACTTTTCGCACTTTTGTTAGTGTTGAAAAACCACTTTTTGCACTTGTGATAGTGTTGAAAAACCACTTTTCGCACTTGTGTTAGTGTTGAAAAACCACTTTTAGCACTTGTGTTGGTGCAGGAAACCACTTTTGCACTTGTATTAGTGTGGAAAAACCACTTTTTGCACTTGTGTTAGTGTTGAAAAACCACTTTTCTCACTTGTGTTGGTGCAGGAAACCACTTTTGCACTTGTATTAGTGTGGAAAAACCACTTTTCGCACTTGTGTTAGTGTTGAAAAACCACTTTTCGCACTTGTGTTAGTGTTGAAAAACCACTTTTCGCACTTGTGTTAGTGTTGAAAAACCAATTTTTGCACTTGTGTTGGTGCAGGAAATCACTTTTGCACTTGTATTAGTGTGGAAAAACAACTTTTCGCACTTTTGTTAGTGTTGAAAAACCACTTTTTGCACTTGTGATAGTGTTGAAAAACCACTTTTCGCACTTGTGTTAGTGTTGAAAAACCACTTTTAGCACTTGTGTTGGTGCAGGAAACCACTTTTGCACTTGTATTAGTGTGGAAAAACCACTTTTTGCACTTGTGTTAGTGTTGAAAAACCACTTTTCTCACTTGTGTTGGTGCAGGAAACCACTTTTGCACTTGTATTAGTGTGGAAAAACCACTTTTCGCACTTGTGTTAGTGTTGAAAAACCACTTTTCGCACTTGTGTTAGTGTTGAAAAACCACTTTTCACACTTGTGTTAGTGTTGAAAAACCACTTTTCGCACTTGTGTTGGTGCAGGAAACCACTTTTGCACTTGTATTAGTGTGGAAAAACCACTTTTCGCACTTGTGATAGTGTTGAAAAACCACTTTTCGCACTTCTGTTAGTGTTGAAAAACCACTTTTCGCACTTGTGTTGGTGCAGGAAACCACTTTTGCACTTGTATTAGTGTGGAAAAACCACTTTTTGCACTTGTGTTAGTGTTGAAAAACCACTTTTCGCACTTGTGTTGGTGCAGGAAACCACTTTTCGCACTTGTGTTAGTGTTGAAAAACCACTTTTCGCACTTGTGTTAGTGTTGAAAGACCACTTTTCGCAATTGTGTTGGTGCAGGAAACCACTTTTGCACTTGTATTAGTGTGGAAAAAACACTTTTTGCACTTGTGATAGTGTTGAAAAACCACTTTTCGCACTTGTGTTAGTGTTGAAAAACCACTTTTCGCACTTGTGTTGGTGCAGGAAACCACTTTTGCACTTGTATTAGTGTGGCAAAAACACTTTTTGCACTTGTGATAGTGTTGAAAAACCACATTTCGCACTTGTGTTAGTGTTGAAAAACCACTTTTAGCACTTGTGTTGGTGCAAGAAACCACTTTTGCACTTGTATTAGTGTGGAAAAAACACTTTTTGCACTTGTGATAGTGTTGAAAAACCACTTTTTGCACTTGTGTTAGTGTTGAAAAACCACTTTTCGCACTTGTGTTAGTGTTGAAAAACCACTTTTCGCACTTGTGTTGGTGTAGGAAACCACTTTTGCACTTGTATTAGTGTGGAAAAAACACTTTTTGCACTTGTGATAGTGTTGAAAAACCACTTTTCACACTTGTGTTGGTGCAGGAAACCACTTTTGCATTTGTATTAGTGTGGAAAAACCACTTTTCGCACTTTGGTTAGTGTTGAAAAACCACTTTTCGCACTTGTGTTGGTGCAGGAAACCACTTTTGCCATTGTATTAGTGTAGAAAAACCACTTTTCGCACTTGTGTTAGTGTTGAAAAACCACTTTTCGCACTTGTGTTGGTGCAGGAAACCACTTTTGCACTTGTATTAGTGTGGAAAAAACACTTTTTGCACTTGTGATAGTGTTGAAAAAACACTTTTCGCACTTGTGTTAATGTTGAAAAACCACTTTTCGCACTTGTGTTGGTGCAGGAAACCACTTTTGCACTTGTATTAGTGTGGAGAAAACACTTTTCGCACTTGTGTTAGTGTTGAAAAACCACTTTTCGCACTTGTGTTAGTGTTGAAAAACCACTTTTTGCACTTGTGTTGGTGCAGGAAACCACTTTTGCACTTGTATTAGTGTGGAAAAAACACTTTTCGCACTTGTGTTAGTGTTGAAAAACCACTTTTTGCACTTGTGTTAGTGTTGAAAAAACACTTTTCGCACTTGTGTTAATGTTGAAAAACCACTTTTCGCACTTGTGTTGGTGCAGGAAACCACTTTTCGCACTTGTGTTAGTGTTGAAAAACCACTTTTCGCACTTGTGTTAGTGTTGAAAAACCACTTTTCGCACTTGTGTTGGTGCAGGAAACCACTTTTGCACTTGTATTAGTGTGGAAAAAACACTTTTTGCACTTGTGATAGTTTTGAAAAACCACTTTTCGCACTTGTGTTGGTGCAGGAAACCACTTTTGCACTTGTTTTAGTGTGGAAAAAACACTTTTCGCACTTGTGTTATTGTTGAAAAACCACTTTTCGCACTTGTGTTAGTGTTGAAAAAACCACTTTTCGCACTTGTGTTAGTGTTGAAAAACCACTTTTAGCATTTGTGTTGGTGCAGGAAACAACTTTTGCACTTGTATTAGTGTGGAAAAAACACCTTTTGCACTTGTGATAGTGTTGAAAAACCACATTTCGCACTTGTGTTAGTGTTGAAAAACCACTTTTCGCACTTGTGTTGGTGCAGGAAACCACTTTTGCACTTGTATTAGTGTGGAAAAAACACTTTTTGCACTTGTGATAGTGTTGAAAAACCACTTTTCGCACTTGTGTTAGTGTTGAAAAACCACTTTTCGCACTTGTGTTAGTGTTGAAAAACCACTTTTCGCACTTGTGTTGGTGCAGGAAACCACTTTTGCACTTGTATTAGTGTGGAAAAAACACTTTTCGCATTTGTGTTAGTGTTGAAAAACCACTTTTCGCACTTATGTTAGTGTTGAAAAACCACTTTTCGCACTTGTGTTGGTGCAGGAAACCGCTTTTGCACTTGTATTAGTGTGGAAAAAACACTTTTCGCACTTGTGTTAGTGTTGAAAAACCACTTTTTGCACTTGTGTTAGTGTTGAAAAACCACTTTTCGCACTTGTGTTGGTGCAGGAAACCACTTTTGCACTTGTATTAGTGTGGAAAAAACACTTTTCGCACTTGTGTTAGTGTTGAAAAACCACTTTTCGCACTTGTGTTAGTGTTGAAAAACCACTTTTCGCACTTGTGTTGGTGCAGGAAACCACTTTTCGCACTTGTGTTAGTGTTGGAAAACCACTTTTCGCACTTGTGTTAGTGTTGAAAAACCACTTTTCGCAGTTGTGTTGGTGCAGGAAACCACTTTTGCACTTGTATTAGTGTGGAAAAAACACTTTTTGCACTTGTGATAGTGTTGAAAAACCACTTTTCGCACTTGTGTTAGTGTTGAAAAACCACTTTTCGCAGTTGTGTTGGTGCAGGAAACCACTTTTGCACTTGTTTTAGTGTGGAAAAAACACTTTTCGCACTTGTGTTGGTGCAGGAAACCACTTTTGCACTTGTATTAGTGTGGAAAAACCACTTTTGCACTTGTTTTAGTGTGGAAAAAACACTTTTCGCACTTGTGTTGGTGCAGGAAACCACTTTTGCACTTGTATTAGTGTGGTAAAAACCACTTTTCGTACTTGTGTTAGTGTTGAAAAACCACATTTCGCACTTGTGTTAGTGTTGAAAAACCACTTTTCGCACTTGTGTTGGTGCAGGAAACCACTTTTGCACTTGTATTAGTGTGGAAAAAACACTTTTTGCACTTGTGATAGTGTTGAAAAACCACTTTTCGCACTTGTGTTAGTGTTGAAAAACCACTTTTCGCACTTGTGTTAGTGTTGAAAAACCACTTTTCGCACTTGTGTTGTTGCAGGAAACCACTTTTGCACTTGTATTAGTGTGGAAAAAACACTTTTTGCACTTGTGACAGTGTTGAAAAACCACTTTTCGCACGTGTTGGAGCAGGAAACCACTTTTGCACTTGTATTAGTGTGGAAAAACACTTTTTGCACTTCTGATAGTGTTGAAAAACCACTTTTCGCACTTGTGTTAGTGTTGAAAAACCACTTTTCGCACTTGTGTTAGTGTTGAAAAACCACTTTTTGCACTTGTGTTAGTGTTGAAAAACCACTTTTCGCCCTTGTGTTAGTGTTGAAAAACCACTTTTTGCACTTGTGTTAGTGTTGAAAAACCACTTTTCGCCCTTGTGTTGGTGCAGGAAATCACTTTTGCACTTGTATTGGTGTGGAAAAACAACTTTTCGCACTTTTGTTAGTGTTGAAAAACCACTTTTTGCACTTGTGATAGTGTTGAAAAACCACTTTTCGCACTTGTGTTAGTGTTGAAAAACCACTTTTAGCACTTGTGTTGGTGCAGGAAACCACTTTTGCACTTGTATTAGTGTGGAAAAACCACTTTTTGCACTTGTGTTCATGTTGAAAAACCACTTTTCTCACTTGTGTTGGTGCAGGAAACCACTTTTGCACTTGTATTAGTGTGGAAAACCACTTTTCGCACTTGTGTTAGTGTTGAAAAACCACTTTTCGCAATTGTGTTAGTGTTGAAAAACCACTTTTCGCACTTGTGTTAGTGTTGAAAAACCACTTTTCGCACTTGTGTTGGTGCAGGAAACCACTTTTGCACTTGTATTGGTGTGGAAAAACCACTTTTTGCACTTGTGTTAGTGTTGAAAAACCACTTTTCGCACTTGTGTTAGTGTTGAAAAATCACTTTTCGCACTTGTGTTGGTGCAAGAAACCACATTTGCACTTGTATTAGTGTGGAAAAAACACTTTTTGCACTTGTGATAGTGTTGAAAAACCACTTTTGCACTTGTATTTGTGTGGAAAATATACTTTTCGCACTTGTGTTAGTGTTGAAAAACCACTTTTCGCACTTGTGTTGGTGTAGGAAACCACTTTTGCACTTGTATTAGTGTGGAAAAAACACTTTTTGCACTTGTGATAGTGTTGAAAAACCACTTTTCACACTTGTGTTGGTGCAGGAAACCACTTTTGCATTTGTATTAGTGTGGAAAAACCACTTTTCGCACTTTGGTTAGTGTTGAAAAACCACTTTTCGCACTTGTGTTGGTGCAGGAAACCACTTTTGCCATTGTATTAGTGTGGAAAAACTACTTTTCGCACTTGTGTTAGTGTTGAAAAACCACTTTTCGCACTTGTGTTGGTGCAGGAAACCACTTTTGCACTTGTATTAGTGTGGAAAAAACACTTTTCGCACTTGTGTTAATGTTGAAAAACCACTTTTCGCACTTGTGTTGGTGCAGGAAACCACTTTTGCACTTGTATTAGTGTGGAGAAAACACTTTTCGCACTTGTGTTAGTGTTGAAAAACCACTTTTCACACTTGTGTTAGTGTTGAAAAACCACTTTTTGCACTTGTGTTGGTGCAGGAAACCACTTTTGCACTTGTATTAGTGTGGAAAAAACACTTTTCGCACTTGTGTTAGTGATGAAAAACCACTTTTCGCACTTGTGTTAGTGTTGAAAAACCACTTTTCGCACTTGTGTTGGTGCAGGAAACCACTTTTCGCACTTGTGTTAGTGTTGAAAAACCACTTTTCGCACTTGTGTTAGTGTTGAAAAACCACTTTTCGCACTTGTGTTGGTGCAGGAAACCACTTTTGCACTTGTATTAGTGTGGAAAAAACACTTTTTGCACTTGTGATAGTTTTGAAAAACCACTTTTCGCACTTGTGTTGGTGCAGGAAACCACTTTTGCACTTGTTTTAGTGTGGAAAAAACACTTTTCGCACTTGTGTTAGTGTTGAAAAACCACTTTTCGCACTTGTGTTAGTGTTGAAAAAACCACTTTTCGCACTTGTGTTAGTGTTGAAAAACCACTTTTAGCATTTGTGTTGGTGCAGGAAACAACTTTTGCACTTGTATTAGTGTGGAAAAAACACCTTTTGCACTTGTGATAGTGTTGAAAAACCACATTTCGCACTTGTGTTAGTGTTGAAAAACCACGTTTTGCACTTGTGTTGGTGCAGGAAACCACTTTTGCACTTGTATTAGTGTGGAAAAAACACTTTTTGCACTTGTGATAGTGTTGAAAAACCACTTTTCGCACTTGTGTTAGTGTTGAAAAACCACTTTTCGCACTTGTGTTAGTGTTGAAAAACCACTTTTCGCACTTGTGTTGGTGCAGGAAACCACTTTTGCACTTGTATTAGTGTGGAAAAAACACTTTTCGCACTTGTGTTAGTGTTGAAAAACCACTTTTCGCACTTATGTTAGTGTTGAAAAACCACTTTTCGCACTTGTGTTGGTGCAGGAAACCGCTTTTGCACTTGTATTAGTGTGGAAAAAACACTTTTCGCACTTGTGTTAGTGTTGAAAAACCACTTTTTGCACTTGTGTTAGTGTTGAAAAATCACTTTTCGCACTTGTGTTGGTGCAGGAAACCACTTTTGCACTTGTATTAGTGTGGAAAAAACACTTTTCGCACTTGTGTTAGTGTTGAAAAACCACTTTTTGCACTTGTGTTGGTGCAGGAAACCACTTTTGCACTTGTATTAGTGTGGGAAAACCACTTTTCGCACTTGTGTTAGTGTTGAAAAACCACTTTTTGCACTTGTGTTGGTGCAGGAAACCACTTTTGCACTTGTATTAGTGTGGAAAAACCACTTTTTGCACTTGTGATAGTGTTGTAAAACCACTTTTTGCACTTGTGTTAGTGTTGAAAAACCACTTTTCGCACTTGTGTTAGTGTTGAAAAACCACTTTTTGCACTTGTGTTGGTGCAGGAAATCACTTTTGCACTTGTATTAGTGTGGAAAAACAACTTTTCGCACTTTTGTTAGTGTTGAAAAACCACTTTTTGCACTTGTGATAGTGTTGAAAAACCACTTTTCGCACTTGTGTTAGTGTTGAAAAACCACTTTTAGCACTTGTGTTGGTGCAGGAAACCACTTTTGCACTTGTATTAGTGTGGAAAAACCACTTTTTGCACTTGTGTTAGTGTTGAAAAACCACTTTTCTCACTTGTGTTGGTGCAGGAAACCACTTTTGCACTTGTATTAGTGTGGAAAAACCACTTTTCGCACTTGTGTTAGTGTTGAAAAACCACTTTTCGCACTTGTGTTGGTGCAGGAAACCACTTTTGCACTTGTATTAGTGTGGAAAAACCACTTTTCGCACTTGTGATAGTGTTGAAAAACCACTTTTCGCACTTCTGTTAGTGTTGAAAAACCACTTTTCGCACTTGTGTTAGTGTTGAAAAACCACTTTTCACACTTGTGTTAGTGTTGAAAAACCACTTTTCGCACTTGTGTTGGTGCAGGAAACCACTTTTGCACTTGTATTAGTGTGGAAAAACCACTTTTTGCACTTGTGTTAGTGTTGAAAAACCACTTTTCGCACTTGTGTTGGTGCAGGAAACCACTTTTCGCACTTGTGTTAGTGTTGAAAAACCACTTTTCGCACTTGTGTTAGTGTTGAAAGACCACTTTTCGCAATTGTGTTGGTGCAGGAAACCACTTTTGCACTTGTATTAGTGTGGAAAAAACACTTTTTGCACTTGTGATAGTGTTGAAAAACCACTTTTCGCACTTGTGTTAGTGTTGAAAAACCACTTTTCGCACTTGTGTTGGTGCAGGAAACCACTTTTGCACTTGTATTAGTGTGGCAAAAACACTTTTTGCACTTGTGATAGTGTTGAAAAACCACATTTCGCACTTGTGTTAGTGTTGAAAAACCACTTTTAGCACTTGTGTTGGTGCAAGAAACCACTTTTGCACTTGTATTAGTGTGGAAAAAACACTTTTTGCACTTGTGATAGTGTTGAAAAACCACTTTTTGCACTTGTGTTAGTGTTGAAAAACCACTTTTCGCACTTGTGTTAGTGTTGAAAAACCACTTTTCGCACTTGTGTTGGTGTAGGAAACCACTTTTGCACTTGTATTAGTGTGGAAAAAACACTTTTTGCACTTGTGATAGTGTTGAAAAACCACTTTTCACACTTGTGTTGGTGCAGGAAACCACTTTTGCATTTGTATTAGTGTGGAAAAACCACTTTTCGCACTTTGGTTAGTGTTGAAAAACCACTTTTCGCACTTGTGTTGGTGCAGGAAACCACTTTTGCCATTGTATTAGTGTAGAAAAACCACTTTTCGCACTTGTGTTAGTGTTGAAAAACCACTTTTCGCACTTGTGTTGGTGCAGGAAACCACTTTTGCACTTGTATTAGTGTGGAAAAAACACTTTTTGCACTTGTGATAGTGTTGAAAAAACACTTTTCGCACTTGTGTTAATGTTGAAAAACCACTTTTCGCACTTGTGTTGGTGCAGGAAACCACTTTTGCACTTGTATTAGTGTGGAGAAAACACTTTTCGCACTTGTGTTAGTGTTGAAAAACCACTTTTCGCACTTGTGTTAGTGTTGAAAAACCACTTTTTGCACTTGTGTTGGTGCAGGAAACCACTTTTGCACTTGTATTAGTGTGGAAAAAACACTTTTCGCACTTGTGTTAGTGTTGAAAAACCACTTTTTGCACTTGTGTTAGTGTTGAAAAAACACTTTTCGCACTTGTGTTAATGTTGAAAAACCACTTTTCGCACTTGTGTTGGTGCAGGAAACCACTTTTCGCACTTGTGTTAGTGTTGAAAAACCACTTTTCGCACTTGTGTTAGTGTTGAAAAACCACTTTTCGCACTTGTGTTGGTGCAGGAAACCACTTTTGCACTTGTATTAGTGTGGAAAAAACACTTTTTGCACTTGTGATAGTTTTGAAAAACCACTTTTCGCACTTGTGTTGGTGCAGGAAACCACTTTTGCACTTGTTTTAGTGTGGAAAAAACACTTTTCGCACTTGTGTTATTGTTGAAAAACCACTTTTCGCACTTGTGTTAGTGTTGAAAAAACCACTTTTCGCACTTGTGTTAGTGTTGAAAAACCACTTTTAGCATTTGTGTTGGTGCAGGAAACAACTTTTGCACTTGTATTAGTGTGGAAAAAACACCTTTTGCACTTGTGATAGTGTTGAAAAACCACATTTCGCACTTGTGTTAGTGTTGAAAAACCACTTTTCGCACTTGTGTTGGTGCAGGAAACCACTTTTGCACTTGTATTAGTGTGGAAAAAACACTTTTTGCACTTGTGATAGTGTTGAAAAACCACTTTTCGCACTTGTGTTAGTGTTGAAAAACCACTTTTCGCACTTGTGTTAGTGTTGAAAAACCACTTTTCGCACTTGTGTTGGTGCAGGAAACCACTTTTGCACTTGTATTAGTGTGGAAAAAACACTTTTCGCATTTGTGTTAGTGTTGAAAAACCACTTTTCGCACTTATGTTAGTGTTGAAAAACCACTTTTCGCACTTGTGTTGGTGCAGGAAACTGCTTTTGCACTTGTATTAGTGTGGAAAAAACACTTTTCGCACTTGTGTTAGTGTTGAAAAACCACTTTTTGCACTTGTGTTAGTGTTGAAAAACCACTTTTCGCACTTGTGTTGGTGCAGGAAACCACTTTTGCACTTGTATTAGTGTGGAAAAAACACTTTTCGCACTTGTGTTAGTGTTGAAAAACCACTTTTCGCACTTGTGTTAGTGTTGAAAAACCACTTTTCGCACTTGTGTTGGTGCAGGAAACCACTTTTCGCACTTGTGTTAGTGTTGGAAAACCACTTTTCGCACTTGTGTTAGTGTTGAAAAACCACTTTTCGCAGTTGTGTTGGTGCAGGAAACCACTTTTGCACTTGTATTAGTGTGGAAAAAACACTTTTTGCACTTGTGATAGTGTTGAAAAACCACTTTTCGCACTTGTGTTAGTGTTGAAAAACCACTTTTCGCAGTTGTGTTGGTGCAGGAAACCACTTTTGCACTTGTTTTAGTGTGGAAAAAACACTTTTCGCACTTGTGTTGGTGCAGGAAACCACTTTTGCACTTGTATTAGTGTGGAAAAACCACTTTTGCACTTGTTTTAGTGTGGAAAAAACACTTTTCGCACTTGTGTTGGTGCAGGAAACCACTTTTGCACTTGTATTAGTGTGGTAAAAACCACTTTTCGTACTTGTGTTAGTGTTGAAAAACCACATTTCGCACTTGTGTTAGTGTTGAAAAACCACTTTTCGCACTTGTGTTGGTGCAGGAAACCACTTTTGCACTTGTATTAGTGTGGAAAAAACACTTTTTGCACTTGTGATAGTGTTGAAAAACCACTTTTCGCACTTGTGTTAGTGTTGAAAAACCACTTTTCGCACTTGTGTTAGTGTTGAAAAACCACTTTTCGCACTTGTGTTGTTGCAGGAAACCACTTTTGCACTTGTATTAGTGTGGAAAAAACACTTTTTGCACTTGTGACAGTGTTGAAAAACCACTTTTCGCACGTGTTGGAGCAGGAAACCACTTTTGCACTTGTATTAGTGTGGAAAAACATTTTTTGCACTTCTGATAGTGTTGAAAAACCACTTTTCGCACTTGTGTTAGTGTTGAAAAACCACTTTTCGCACTTGTGTTAGTGTTGAAAAACCACTTTTCGCACTTGTGTTAGTGTTGAAAAACCACTTTTCGCACTTCTGTTGGTGCAGGAAACCACTTTTGCACTTCTATTAGTGTGGAAAAAACACTTTTCGCACTTGTGTTAGTGTTGAAAAACTACTTTTCGCACTTGTGTTAGTGTTGAAAAACCACTTTTCGCACTTGTGTTAGTGTTGAAAAACCACTTTTCGCACTTGTGTTGGTGCAGGAAACCACTTTTGCACTTGTATTAGTGTGGAAAAACCACTTTTCGCACTTGTGTTAGTGTTGAAAAACCACTTTTCGCACTTGTGTTAGTGTTGAAAAACCACTTTTAGCACTTGTGTTGGTGAAGGAAACCACTTTTGCACTTGTATTAGTGTGGAAAAACACTTTTTGCACTTGTGATAGTGTTGAAAAACCACATTTCGCACTTGTGTTAGTGTTGAAAAACCACTTTTCGCACTTGTGTTGGTGCAGGAAACCACTTTTGCACTTGTATTAGTGTGGAAAAAACACTTTTTGCACTTGTGATAGTGTTGAAAAACCACTTTTCGCACTTGTGTTAGTGTTGAAAAACCACTTTTTGCACTTGTGTTAGTGTTGAAAAACCACTTTTCGCACTTGTGTTGGTGCAGGAAACCACTTTTGCACTTGTATTAGTGTGGAAAAAACACTTTTTGCACTTGTGATAGTGTTGAAAAACCACTTTTCGCACTTGTGTTGGTGCACGAAACCACTTTTGCACTTGTATTAGTGTGGAAAAAACACTTTTTGCACTTGTGATAGTGTTGAAAAACCACTTTTCGCACTTGTGTTGGTGCAGGAAACCACTTTTGGCACTTGTATTAGTGTGGAAAAAACACTTTTCGCACTTGTGTTAGTGTTGAAAAACCACTTTTCGCACTTGTGTTAGTGTTGAAAAATCACTTTTCGCACTTGTGTTGGTGTAGGAAACCACTTTTCGCACTTGTGTTAGTGCAGGAAACCACTTTTGCACTTGTATTAGTGTGGAAAAAACACTTTTTGGACTTGATAGTGTTGAAAAACCACTTTTCGTTCTTGTGTTGGTGCAGGAAACCACTTTTGCACTTGTATTAGTGTGGAAAAAACACTTTTCGCACTTGTGTTAGTGTTGAAAAACCACTTTTCGCACTTGTGTTAGTGTTGAAAAACCACTTTTCGCACTTGTGTTGGTGCAGGAAACCACTTTTGCACTTGTATTAGTGTGGAAAAAACACTTTTTGCACTTGTGATAGTGTAGAAAAACCACTTTTCGCACTTGTGTTAGTGTTGAAAAACCACTTTTCGCACTTGTGTTGCTGCAGGAAACCACTTTTGCATTTGTATTAGTGTGGAAAAACCACTTTTCGCACTTGTGTTAGTAGTGTAATAATGTTGCTTCTGGGACACCTCCGTTTAACATGGGAAATCCCTATCTAATGTCATTTACCCCCTTGTCTTTTTCAAAAATCATAAACACCTCTATTTCTCCCACCCTCATCTTTATGAACCTTTTGTCTGTAGTACCTATCCTTAATGTTGTTCATTAGACCACTCAAACACTACAAATATTTGTTTTCTCTTATAGACCTATCATCCTTCTTCTACATATCATCTGGCAGATTAATCTTTGACCCATTCACTTCCATATTGACCCTAAAGACCTATATTTCTCTCACCCTTTTCTTTACGAACCTTCTAACCTTTTGACATGTTATCCTTATTCATTAGACCACTTAAACACCTGTGATCCTTCTGACCTCATGGACCTTTTAACCTTTTACTCTTAATATCATCTGGTGAATATAACCCACTCAAACAACGACCCTACAAATCAAACCTTTTTTTATTAATTATTCGCTTTTGAGAAATGACGTTGTTTCAATGACTTGGATAACTTCCCAGAAAGATTTCATTGTCTTATTTCCTGTTATTCACACACGCTCAGGGCTTCCCCGAAATGACTGCATGTCGTCATTTCAAGAAAATACATTTTGTTCATTATAAAAGAACGTGTTCAATTCAATTTTGATCATTGGGGATCGACATGTCTTACTACTCCATCCTTTACTCTGATAAAGAAGAAGAATACTCACCAAGGTAAGTTTCATTTAAAATTAAAGTGTTTAAAGCTTTGTATGGGATTAATTATACAACAAATGACTTAATATTCCTTTATCTTTACAGCAATGCGAATATCCTGGCAGAACTTCAAACTGGTTGGAATGAAAATACTGCAGAATCTCAAGAGTTGCAAAACGAAATGAACTTGGACAACCTGCCTCTTTCACCATTCTTGGAAGATTCATATGCAAGGTAAGATACTAAATATTAATACATTTGTGTTAAACGACGCTGCCTTAGTGTGTGTGTGTGTGTGTGTGTGTGTTCGTGTGTGTATGTGTTTGTGTGTGTTCGTGTGTGTATGTGTGTGTGTATGTATCTGTGAATGTGTGTGTGTATGTGTATGTGTGTGTTCTTGTGTGTATGTATCTATGAATGTGTGTGTGTGTGTGTGTGTGTGTGTGTGTGTGTATGTGTGTGTGTGTATGTATCTGTGAATGTGTGTATGTGTTTGTGTGTGCGTTCGTGTGTGTATGTGTGTGTGTGTATGTATCTGTGAATGTGTGTGTGTGTATGTGTATGTGTGAATGTGTATGTGTGTGTATGTGTGTGTATGTGTGTGTGCGTGTGTGTGATGTTTTGTCAAGCTTACTTCAACATAGTAATTTCTCCTTATTTTGTTTGCAGCCTTGAAGACCAAAGCTTGGAGTGGGACGATTTTGATTTTCCAAAGAGTGGTTATTTCCCGTCAACATGTGGTACCCTAAATTTTCAACTCGACCACTTGAACACAAAGCTCGATTTTTTAGAGGTATGTATCCCAATATCCTCATATCCTTGTGTGTGTGTGTGTGTGTGTGTGTGTGTATGTGTGTGTGTGTGTGTGTGTGTGTGTGTAATATTTTCTCTCCCCTCTTGTCCTCTTGCCTTTGACAGAAAGAGATTCCAAACCTGAAGATATCTGCTGCTGTTGAAACTACACCACGTTGGGAAGAGATTGATGATTTGTGCTGGGAAGAAGTTGAATGTATAATACCTCAAGGAAAATGTTTTTGTAATATGAAGCTTTTGTTTAAAATATTATTTATATATATTTGTTTTGTTTACAATTATTTAATTCTTAATTACAAAAAGAGAATAAAGGAGGGAACGGGGAGGTGCACCCCTGCCAAAGACCCTTCACCCCCCTCATCCCACCCCTCCCCTCCCCTTGTGTGTGTGGGGAAGGTGGGGGTGGGATGAGGGGGGTGAAGGGTCAAGGGTGGGGGTGCACGGAGGGTGGGGGATGATGGGTGTGGTCTGTGTGGGCGGGGTCTGTGTGGGCGGGGTCTGTGTGGGCGGGGTCTGTGTGGGCGGGGTCTGTGTGGGCGGGGTCTGTGTGGGCGGGGTCGGTGTGGGCGTGGCTTATGATTTTTTATTTATTTAATTTTTTTTTATTATTACCACTAATTAAATTAGCTAATCTGGGTGGGGTGAATAGAAATGTTGTTTAATGAATTATTAGCTTTGTTTTTTGTAATTCTTGCGAGTAAAATGAACCCAAGATTTCCTCTCCATTTAAATCATATAATTTGTAGGTCCAAGGGACTGTATCCATTACATCAATGATTTTAAATAATTCACGAGTCCATTTTTGTGTATAACCTTTCTCAAAATGGCTTTTCCATTTGTATATCCTTACCATATCACCAACTTTGAACTTGGGCTTTCTCAAATTAATCTCCTTTTCATATTCTAATTTTGTAAATGTTTCTGATGGTTTTGATTGTGTTGATGAATGAACTGTATTATTGTAATTATCTACAATATCCTGAATTAAATACACCCATTTTTGAGAACCGAGTTGTGTGAATTTTTTATATAATTTCTCTTTTAAAGTACGATTAAAACGCTCAATAACAACTGCCTTTCCTTCATTAAAGGTGCTGTATAATTTAATACCCTTCCCCTTAAGAAATTTCATGAATATTTTGTTATAGAACTCTGTTCCCTCATCAGTCCATAACTTCTTTGGTTTCCTTTTATCCCGATCAAATATTAGCTTAAAGGCTAACATTAAAGTATCACCCCTTTTATTTTTTAAAGGGACAACCCAGGCAAATCTACTCCTCAAATCAATAACGGTTAAAGCATACCTGTATCCCCTGTCATTATTCAATTCAATTAAATCAGCGGACCATATGTGGTCAGTGTATTTAGAATAAACCTTCCTTCTTTTAAACTTTGTGATTATAGGTTTGTGTAATTCTTCAGCCAAAAGCTCCTCAGTCTTGATGGCATCATTAGAGCCTAATAGTTTTTTGAGGAATAACCAAGACCAAGTTTCAATTTAGCATTTATCAAATTTCTCACAATAAACCTATCAACTTTCTCTCTCAACGTTGGATTTTGTATCAAAGACAAATTATACAACATTTCGCTGTCGGCTTTATGTTTTTCAGTCAACGTAGTGGTTTTCCCATAAGCAATATCATGCTTCATACACACTTCGTCAACCCTATTTGTAGGTTTAGACCAAGGTTTAGGATTGTCAGCCTCATCTAATCTTTTATCCAAGTTTGTTCCTGGACCACAGAAAGAATACCCTGGAAGGTGTAATTCCCCTGGAATTCCAGTTGTTGTAAATTTACTTCCTGACAGAAACTTTTGTATGTCTCCTCCTCTTTTAGGAGAGATGAATTGGCACTTTTTAGAGCCACATACTTGACATATTCCTTTTTGATAAACTCTATTATTTTTAGCTTTAACATAAGAGATATTTTTAGATTTAGTTTTCTTTTTACATTTGAGACAATAACTCATATTTATTTATCAGAAAAATTCCGACAGAGTATCAAAACCTTTTTGGTTTTCAACATATACATTTCAATCTTTATTTTTAAAACATAAAGAATCCTAAGGAATGCCTTCACTCTCTCCTCCATTTATTTACAAATAAAAACTAACTAAAGTCAATGACACCAACATCATCAATCACATAATCTTTTCCTTCTTCTTCTTCTTCTTCTTCACCACTTTCTCGTTTAAATCTCTGAAATTGAAGACATTGACGTTCTTATTTTTGAAACCATTATCTTCATAAGAGTTGTTAATTCTTTAATTTCCTCTTCGGTGCGTTGAGATTGATTTATTTGCTTTAATACACTCAATCTTTTATGAATCTCAGTGATTTCCATCTTTTTATATTTTTCCTCCCTCTCTCTTTGCTCCCTCTCCTCCTCCTCCATTTTCTCCCTCTCCTCCTTCTCCTTTTTCTCCCTTTTCTCCCTTTCCTCCTTCTCCCTTTTCTCCCTTTCCTCCTTCTCCTTTTTCTCCCTCTCCTCCTCCTTTTTCTCCCTCTCCTCCTTCTCCTCCCTCTCCCTTTCCTCCTTCTCCTTTTTCTCTCTTTCCTCCTTCTCTTCTTCAACTCCTTCCTCATCCCTTGCTACCCTTGAGTTTGAACCCCAAAGAATATTATACATATACTCATCTGGATTTTGAGATATTCTTGTATCTATAATTATTTTTCTCATAATAGGATACCAATAAGATTTGTTGACGATTTCTAAAAGAGTTTTATATTTCATAACTTTGAGAAGTTCATTTTTATTTAATATTTTAAACAAGTCTCTATTTGTGGGTTTAACAATATCAGTATAAGGCCAGTTTTTTATGACAAAATTCCCATGTATATGCTCCAAATCATAAGGTATGTAATACCGAGCACCCTTTTCTTGTAGGTATCCTTGAATACAAAAATTATAATTCTCTTGTAGTCTTCTTCCTGCCATTTATGTATCAGAAATATATGTGAGATTAATATTATGACAGGTAATACCACCCCATCTTCCCACTACCAAATCGGTTTGTATTCCTCGGCTTTCTATCCTTATCTCATTACCTTCCTTCTTTGTCATGCGAACCATCGCTATACTATCATATATTTTTATTTTCTTAAAATCACGTATTTGTTGTTTACTAATTGTACTTCCACATAAATCCTTATCCTCACCAAGTGGATAATATTCTTCTTTACGAGACTGATTTAAATCATGTAGGTCTTCTATGTTTATTGAAAAAGACCAATTATACCCTAAATCAGGCATATCATACCCCCATTTATTAATTCGCATATTAACTAAATGTCCTTCTTTATAAAATTCAATTGTAAGCAGGTAGTTAAATTCAATGAGGAAAGGTGTATGGTCAGTATAACCAGGTGTTGTGGTTGTAAATTTTACTTCTTTCACAAAACGTGCTGTTTTCTTTAAAAATATATATTGTGATAAATCACTTAATCTAATTAAGTCATTCGCATCTGTAGGGTTTGGATAATTGATTAATTTATAAGTATTCTTCATATTAATATTTTTACTTACACTATATTTTTGTCGTTCAGCCTGTGCCTTTGTATAATAATTTGATAAATCAATATCCTGAGAGGATTTTCCAAAGATAGAACCATCTTTTCCAACATAGGTCATTTATATTAGATAAAAAATGATATCATAAAAATTTTCATTATTGTTGAGTTGAAATAATACATATAAACATAATTGGCCACAACATTTAGAATTAATTTCTTGAACTTGGAATGTTTGATAAACACCATTCTGTAAGAATTGTATTACTTCAACAGGTGGTGGCATACCATAACTATCAAAATAATATTTATCCTGACTATTATGAATACAAACCCAATGAGAACCATTCTGTGTGTCTAAATTCATAATAATATTCTTTGTATTCTTATTTATATGTATTAATTCATCTCTCATACAAATAACCACATTATCAATTTTTAGTGTTTTACAATACTTAGCTAGTTCTATATTTGACGTTGTATTCTTTCCAAATTGTTTAAACCATTTATCCATTTATTTATGAGAAAGATACAATCCATTACCCCGTTTAGTTAGTTTAACACCCGCTTGAGCGATAGAGGAAAGCATATCTCCAACCAACAATCTAGCTTTATCAGGTAGACTTTCAAGTTTTTGAGCAAAATCTACAATTACACCACTTCCACTAATTTGTTTCTCCAACTCCTTGTTATGTCTTTCCAATTCTTTTTGAGCTTTTAGTTGTGCCTTCCTTTCGTTAGCAGTTTTTACCGCTGCTGAAATACCACCAGTCAATGCTCCCGCCGCACTTAAACCAGCAAATAAAGGAATTAGAAACGGGAGAAATCCTCCTCTTGACTCGTCTATTGAATATTTCTTTAACATAGGTTTCGTCATTTTAATTTTAAGTGATCCAACATCATTTAGTGTTTTTACTTGTGTGTGTGTGAGTAAAACATCAATTCTTACAGCTCCTTTTCTTTGAATTGTATTAACATTAATAATACAAGGCTTTTGATTTTGAATACAAGATGTTAATTTATTAAGATTGATTTGATTAACATATACCCCAACCATTTATTTATGAGAAAAAACCTATGTGATATTAATCATAACACCATTATCTGTATTAATCTGTAATTCTGTTTCCTCCAAAAGCAAACAATAAGCATCAACTTCTTCATTCTCCCCTCTTTCAATGTATAGAGAAGTATCCACTCGATTAGACTTTATAGTTTCCTTTTGAGAACTCAGGTCAATTGCGTAGATTGTATATAAACCTTTAAATGCAACCATATCCAAAATAGGATCATTATTACCATTACTTTCACACACTTTTTGGTAGGACTTGTAGGCTTCCGCATAATCATTTTTTTCCCAATCAATTTCCAATCTATCTCGCGGATAAAATGTGCCATCAAGAGAAACCCGAAGTTGTTTCACCTTTGCATTATCACTCAGGGCATTATTCTTATTAGTACCGTCCTCTCCATCTGGTTTTTTAAAAATGAGCCAGAGGTATCGTGGCTTTCCTTGAAGAACACCTAAATTCCAAGTGTAGGTAGTGTGTTCCAGTTTAACGTGTTGACATCTTCTTTTAAGGTATGATACATTTAGCGGTTTCTTTGAGTTAAGTCTTCTATTTAACATCTCTTCCGTTTTAAGATTAGGAGTATATTCACTGATATACCAACACAAATCATTAATAACAAATTTATTATTTTCTCCAAAAGCATTTTCATCCCCAAAAAGCAATCTATTTACATTATCATTCCTTTGTAGTTGAAATCTAATTTTAAGCCCATACAAAACTTTATCATAATCACAAAATCCAAATATACCTTTCAGAGGTACTGCTACGGTAAAACTATTCTCAGCTTTTGCGTCATCATTATACATTGACTTCCTTTGACTATAACCAGGGTCTGCGTTTGTACCCGTTGACATATCAGGAATAAAACCCTCAACAGCTCCCTTACCCATTCTATCACTAAACGAATATAGTGTAAATTTCATCATTTCAGATGTAGCAGAGACATAATCAACCGCTTCAACCTCTTGTGTTCCAATATACAGGCGGACACTGTCAAACATTTTCCAGAAGAAATCATTTACGAGTGTAGCATTAGTATTATTCGCAGCCTTAGTGAATTTAAATTTACACAGCAAGAAACTATCAGCTATATTCAAGTAAGTTTGTTGATTATTTATTTCAAAACTTTTTGTTCCGTTTGAATTCCAGTCTGTTCCTGTTATAGCATTTACCTTAAAATAGTCTTCCTTTTTAGTGGAGTTTGAAATGATAATCGTATCATCCAAATCATAGATACTATCAATCGCTTCCATACTTGTATTTATATAGCATTAAAATTGTTGAAACCCTGACCCAAGTATTTTAATGATTTTTTGTCGTTCTTGTGAAGATAGTTGAGTTTTACCTTTTTTTATTTCTTTGATTGCTTGTAATTTATGAGACTCCTTTTGAGCATCTTTTATACTCTTTATAGCACCCGCAACGGAGCCCACGGCAGAAGCAGTTGAACCAATTAGGTCTTTATGTTTAAGGATGGTTGAACCAATACCCATTAGAGTATCAATTATCCCATCTCCTTTATTTCGAAATTGATGACCTACACCTCGTTGTCTCTTAGGTTTATAGTATCCTCTACCCACATACCTTGTATAGTCTGGTGAAAGGAACATGCCCTCCCCTGTAATTATTTTATATTTTCCCAACTCGTGTTTTCTCACAATAACCATTATTTATTTATTGAAAAACTTCACGTAGGTGAATTCTGATGGATATAATTTCATCATTAAAGGATATCATACGATTATCTTGGTCGGTTATCCTAAAATTTACTCTGTATATGGTTTTTCCTGACACAGGTAAATAGACAAGATTTTTTGGTTCCATATTAAATTTATAACCAATCGGGGTTGAGTATGCACTGAATGAAAATATTGTATTTGTTCTTATTCCATCGTTATAAGCACCATCAATCAAATCACAATGAATTAATACTGAATTTATACCGGAGGATATTTGGATAACATTATCACTGTAAAACGTCCCGTTATTTTCAATCTTTTTTGAAGAGAAACCCAATAGCTCTCTAAACGAATTTTCAATCGTGAAATCAACTTTATAATTATTTTTAAGTTTAATAGTTGATTTTGAAGTGTGTTTTTGAATATCTATTACAATATTTTTTGGTTCATCACCTTTTTCTTTCATAAGGCGAGAGACTTCTGAAGATATTTGAGAAATCTCGTAAGCTCCAGGTGAAACGGTTATAGTTTTATATCCACTTCCTGGATTATAACTAAACTTGTTGTTTTTCTCTGTGATATTAAAAAGGGTATTGTAAGTTTCCATTGACAACAAAGATGCCTCATATGAGGTAAGGGGGTCAAGTTGTAGTGGGTAAGGGAATGAAGCTGTGTAATCGCTCGTTGTGAAATTAAAACTAAGAATTGTGCTTCTCATCTTATTTAATATCTAATAAAATATCTTTGTATTGACATTTATTAATTATTTTCATGTTCATCAACTGATCTAAAATGGCTGAGGATTCATTAAAACAATTGTTGTTTCCAGCCTTCTTACTACCTAACAACAATAATAGCCTATTAACTAATTGTGATGGGTCATTTGGAAGAAAACTAACACCCGAACCAAGCTTACTTAAAGCATCAATAATATGTTTCTCCTTCTCATTCTTCTTACTTTTACCAGCAACAGAAACTCCATAATCAAGTGTATTTAACAACTCAATATATACCCTATCTTCCTCTCTTTCCATATCAAGTGGTTCCTCAAAATATTTTGAACCGCTGAATCCGGGGTTTGTTAGAAGAAACATTAATCTTGGAGTTAATTTAACATTTGGTTGAGTAGAACTCAAGAACATCAATTCATCATTAAATATCAATACCTTTTCTTCCACAAGATGAAACACTGCTGGTTCTTCTGTTGGAATGAGACCTGCTCTGGTTTTTGAACCCGCCGAATATTCATTGTTTTGAAGAGCTTCCACAACATAATTAGGGGGTTGATTTACCTGCTCAAGTTTCCGAAATAATCCCTCGTCATCATATTCTAATTCACCAAGTTCTTGTTTTGTTATCTGACTAAAATCTTTGAGCATTTGAAGTTTTTTCGGAGTAAATTCTACCGTGGGAACTGTAGGTGAGTGTTGAGTTTTCAAAAGTGGTTTAAAGAATTTCTCTTGTTTTCTTTCAAAGGCTTCTTCACCAGTTAGTTTCTGTCTCCGTTTCTTCTTTATCTCTTCCTGTTGTTTAACAACTTTTGAAACTAATTGTTGATGTTCCTTAAACTTTCTTTCTCTTTCTTCGGTATTCATTTTCTGTATTTATTTATTGAAAAATATCATTTAGTATCTCATCTTGTTTCACAACAATATATTTATATTTTCCAATCGTGTGTTTCATATAATTTTCAAATTCTTTTTTACTACATAACGTAGAGCAATTATCTCTCCAAAAATTATTTACATCTATTGAATTTAACTTAAATAAAATAAAAGTATTGGCATTGTTTCTTATTGAGCGTCGAGGGAGTTGAAAATATGATTGACTAAGATATATACAATTACAAGAAGAATGTCTCCCTCTTGTATAGTAGCTATCCATTACTGTTTGGTTTCTCTCATTAACACAATCATCAAAGATGACGAGGTTCTTTTTTGATTTATCTAAATCTTGAGGTGAAGGTATATCATCCGTATTATCACTGAGAATACAAGTTATGGGTTTCGATTTTGATTTCTGTGTATCACAAAATAATTGTATTATATCTTCAATATTATAATCATTCAGTTTGTTTTGAAGTTTAAATAAACCGATAATGTCTTCCTTTTTAAGACCTGCATTAAAACCCTGTGAGAGTAGTTGATACTCGGGTTGAAAACTTGACTTTGTAAAAATTATTAAATTATCATAATCTAAAAAATTAGGACCAAGGAGCATCTTTAAAAGTAAACAGGTTTTCCCACATCCGCTTGAACCAACTATTAGACATCTCAATGAATTTGGAATGTTTTTATGGTTATTAAACTTTATCTTATTTTCCCAAACGGGTAAAAAATCATTCATTTATATATTTGGAAAACAAGTCATCTAACTTTTTTTGAGCTATTTGAGAAACTCTATATTTTATCCTGAGTTCGGGTTTAATTTCAAAATAATCCATTATTTTATTTATATAGTATCTTGTATTAACATTTCCATTAAAATTATTTTGAATAATAAATATCATTAAACCCTTATACATTTCCTCAATACAAGGAGTCTCTTTCCTTGTAAGAAATGGTGTATTATCACCATAATGCTTAACATTCATCTCTCTTATTAATCTTGTAAAGTAATTCATTTTTGGTTCTAATTTAAAAGAGTTATATATTTTTTTATATTTCTTATTATCATTAATTAAAATTAAATCACAGAAAATACATTGTTTATATGAATCCTCATCATTAAGCCCCACTCTATCACAAGCCGGACAATTCTCTAATTTATCATATGGAGAGTCTGGAAATTCTAAATATCCTTCAGAACTTATCATATTTATGTGGTAAATTTTTACTTAAACTAAACGCAAGTTTATTCATTAATAAATACAATGTTTCAAAGCACAAAAGACAAATTTCAATCAATCTCTACTTCGGTGGAAGATATAGAAAAATATGTCAAAGATGTTAAATTGAACAAAGATAAATATGGAAATTTTTGGGTAAAACCAGTTATGGAAAATAACATGAGCCCCTCTATTTCATTTAAAGGAAGAGCTCTAACTATACCTGGAAAGACATCCATTAAAGTAAATCTAACAAAAGTTTCTCCTCTACTCCTGGCAATTTATTCAAAGCTTGAAAAAGTGATTGACCACGATACTTTGAAAAAGAATGATAAGACCATTAATAATTCTAGAGGAGACATTTGTATTTTCTTTAATAATCCAAAGGGTGTAGATCTAAGTAAAATGAATGATGTTAATATTTCTGGTGAAATGTCATTTCGTTCTATGATAGTTAGAGATTATTTAAAGATAACTTTTGATATAAAAATTGTAGAGATTGAATCTGTTAATGAAAGAAAGTATATAGATATTGATGGGAATATTTTTCTTGCTAATTAAATATGAGTCAATACAGCAGTGAAGATTTTACTATTTCATTGAACTTGGACGATGGTGATGATAGTATTTCATTGAACACAGATGATAGTTATGATACTAATAGTTTGTGCTCAAATGATAGTTATGAGAGTAGCTTTATTGATGACTCTGAGTATGATTCTGAGTATTCATGTGATAGTTATGAATTAGATGATTCTGAGTGAAAAAGTGTTTTAGTTTAAACACAGCGATATATATAAAACGGAGCTGTAAAGCCCAAAAGTGTTTTCTTTTAAGCACAGTGATATATATAAAACACCACGTTTTCTCACGCTATAAATATGGTTTATTGTGATACTTGCGAGAAGGAAGTAAAATATTATAAACAACATATTCTCACCGCAAAACATACATACAACATTTTTAACAAACTTTCCCCTCTTCCACCTGAAACAAAACACTGTTCTACATGTAATAAAAATATCCTCAAGAAAGGCTTCAAAATACATCTTAAAACAAATCTACATTTATCAAATTTTATCACAACTAAAAACTCTGATGGAGCATTCAAAGGACATATTAAAATAAGAGTCTTTAACTTCAAACCTCCTGAACCAGAGTCTATAGTTGATGCTGTAGAAATAGTTAAACCTGCTGTTCAAACGTTGATTGAAAAAACACTAAAGGAAATGAAACCACTTAAATTTTATATGGGAGTAAAATTAGAAATGACAAAGGATGAAGGAGTTATAGATGCACCATACATGAGAACTGAGCCACACTTTATATCTTCATATCAAGATTTTAAAACATCAGGAGTCTATGATGAACTTATTAAACAAGAGCAAGATGTGGATAATTCAATCGTAGGAAGTGGATTCAATATAGGAAAAATTATTTACATAGACATTCATATTCTTAAATCAGATCCTCTAAAAGCTTCTTCTTACATTGATTTACCCAGTGTTATCAAAAATAGAAAAGCAGTTATCAATATCAAAAATAAAGACAATAAATGTTTTCTCTGGTCTATTTTAGCACACTTACATCCTCCACATTTTCATGATGAAAGAGTATCTCATTATAAAAAATATGAGAATACATTAAATACGAAAGATCTAAAGTTTCCGATGACTTTAAATGATATTCCTAAATTTGAAAAGATGAATAATTTATCAGTTAATGTTTATGGTCTAACAGAAACAAACAACATTCAGGTTTTAAAGCTTTCTGACAATTGTAAACAAACTCATATTAATCTTCTATATTTTAATTCAGACGAAAATTCACATTATACATACATCAAAGATATTGCTAAATTAATAAAACCACAAGTCTGTAAGAGAACAAATAAAATATATATTTGTTTGCGTTGTCTTAACTTCTTCAATTCACAAGAAAGATTAGATAAACATTCAAATTATTGTGGCGAACATAAATCAACGGTAATCAATATGCCTAAAGAAGGCTCAAAGATCACATTCAAAGATGAAAATAAAAAGATCAAACATCCATTTGTTATATATGCTGATTTTGAAAGTATTTTAGAAAAAATTGATACTGCTTCTCAAGATCCAAAAGAATCATACACAAATAAATATCAAAAACATACTCCTTGTGGTTTTTGTTATTATATCAAATCATCCGTTGGTGATAAATATAACAAGTTAGAGATGTATAGAGGCTCAAATACCCCAGAGGAGTTTGTGAAACGACTAGAAAAAGACTGTGTTCGATTAACCAAGATAATGAGAGAAACCAATAAACCAATGTCCTTAACAAGTAAAGAAAAAAGGGAATTTATAAAAAACAATGTCTGTCATATTTGTGAGGAGAAAATTGGTAAAGGTCTAAAGGTTAGAGACCATTGTCATCTCACTGGTAAATATAGAGGTCCGGCTCATCAAAGTTGTAATATTAATTATCAACTCCCCTCTTTCATTCCTGTCTTTCTTCATAACAACGCTCATTATGATACACATCTATTTATCAAGGAACTCTCAAAGACTTCTGGAAGTATCTCAGCAATTCCAAACACGGATCAGAAATACATTTCATTCACAAAAACAATTCACACATCTCCTATTACTCATATCAGATTTCTTGATACATTTAAATTCATGGCAAGTCCATTGGTTAACTTGGTTCAAAATCTAAAAGAGTTTCCATGTCTTTCAGAGTATTTTTTAGATAAAGATTTTCTAACACAAAAGGGAATTTACCCCTATGACTATATGGACTCATTTGAGAGATTCAATGAAACACAACTTCCTTCAAAAGAAAATTTCTATAACAAATTAAATAATAGTCATATATCTGATAAAGATTATGTACACGCACAAAATGTTTGGGAAAAATATAACATCAAGAATCTTGGCGAGTATCACGATTTGTATCTCAAAACTGATGTGCTTTTATTGGCCGATGTATTTGAAGCCTTTAGATCTGTTTGTCGCACTGGATATGGATTGGATCCTGCTCACTACTACACAGCACCTGGATTGGCCTGGAGTGCGATGTTGAAAATGACAAAACAAGATTTGGATTTGATAACCGATGTTGATATGCTTTTGATGATTGAAAAGGCAAAAAGAGGTGGAATTTCACAAGTCTGCTCGAGTAGATACGCAAAAGCAAATAACAAATATCTTCCAAATTATGATCCAACGAAAGAGAGTTCTTACTTGATGTACTATGACGCGAACAACCTGTATGGCTGGGCAATGTCTCAGGCTCTTCCTTATGGAAAACTTAGATGGGTAAAGGAAAAAGACTACAAAAACGTTTTACAAGATGTATGTATCTCTACACAAAAAGAATTGGATGAAGAAAAAGTTGGTTATTATTTTGAAATTGATTTAAAATATCCAGAGGAACTCCATAACCTACACAAAGATCTCCCATTTGCTTGTGAGAAAGCAAGTCCAAAGAAAGAATGGTTGAGTGATTATCAACGATCGTTTGATATAGGTGAATCAACAGAAAAATTACTTACTACATTATATAACAAGAAAAATTATGTTCTACACCAAAGAAATTTGCGACAATATTTATCAAAAGGTCTAAGAGTAGAGAAGATCCATAGGGTTCTAAAGTTCAATCAAAGTCATTGGTTAAAGGGGTACATTGATTTTAATACACAAAGAAGAACAGAGTCAAAAACAGATTTTGAGAAAGACTTTTATAAATTGATGAATAATGCGGTCTTTGGTAAGACTATGGAGAATGTGAGGAAAAGACAAAATATCAGACTATCAACATCTTGGGAACAAGCATCAAAATTAATTAATAGACCGAGTTTTACTCGAGCTGAGGTCTTTACTGAGAACTTTTGTGCGATCCATTTGATTAAAGAGAGTATTGAAATGAACAAACCTATTTATATTGGAACAACAATTCTTGATTTATCAAAGTCATTAATGTATGATTACTTTTATAATAACTTGAGGAAGAAATATCAAAATGATGTTAATCTACTTTATATGGATACAGATAGTTTTATTTTGAAAATTAATACCAACGATGTTTATTCAGACATGAAAAGAGACATTAATATCTATGACACGAGTAATTACAGTCCAGAGAGTGAGTTGTTCTCTTCTAAAAATAAAAAGGTGATTGGAAAGTTCAAGGATGAATTAGGAGGAAATGTTATGAGTGAATTTGTGGGATTGAGGTCAAAGGCTTATGCTTATAAATACATTGTGAATAACGTTGAAAAGACTGATAAGAAGTTAAAAGGTGTAAAGAAAAATGTTATTAAAGAAACAATAAACTTTAAGGATTATTATAACTGTTTAACAACAAAGAAAGAAGAGTTTAGAAAGATTAATGGAATAAGAAGTTATAAACATCAATTATATTCAGAAGAGATAAATAAGAAAGCATTGGGGGCTTTTGATGATAAGAGGTTTATTTTAGAAAATGGAATTGATAGTCTCCCTTATGGTTATATAAGTATATAAGTGATAAGATATATATATAAGTGATAAGATATATATATAAGTGATAAGATATACATAAGTGATAAGATATATATAAGTGATAAGATATATATAAGTGATAAGTTAAAAAGGGGGGGGGTTGGGGATTTTAACGGGCTACCGCCGCCTTTTTTACTATTATATAAATGATAGAACCAAGTATCAACCAGACTAAAGAGTGGAGGTGTAATCAACCTTGGTATATAAATGGAAAACATAATGAATGTGAAAAATATCAAATAGGTATAATTGAAAAGGCAACTGGTAAAAAAGTTCACAAAACAAATAAGAGAATTAATTTAAATACCGGTGAATTGGGTAAAAAAGATGGAAATATTTTTGAGTGGACGGAAAACTTTGATGGTTGTCAGGAAAATATATACTTTAATTTTAAAATGGTATGTGGCACTGGAGGCGCTCAAGCAAGAACATTGAGGGAGGTTTACCATTTTATCTTAGCTCAGTTAAAATATCTTAATAAAGAACCAAACTCAAACATATTTTTTGTTAATATATTAGATGGTGAAGAGAGTTGTAGGAGAATTAAATTATTTCCCACGCATAAACAAATATTTGTAGGGTCGTTGTTTGAGTGGGTTATATTCACCAGATGATATTAAGAGTAAAAGGTTAAAAGGTCCATGAGGTCAGAAGGATCACAGGTGTTTAAGTGGTCTAATGAATAAGGATAACATGTCAAAAGGTTAGAAGGTTCGTAAAGAACAGGGTGAGAGAAATATAGGTGTTTAGGGGCAATGAGGGAGGGAAAGAATTAATATGGAAGTGAATGGGTCAATGTTTGAGTGGGTCAAAGATTAATCTGCCAGATGATATGTAGAAGAAGGATGATAGGTCTATAAGAGAAAACAAATATTTGTAGTGTTTGAGTGGTCTAATGAACAACATTAAGGATAGGTACTACAGACAAAAGGTTCATAAAGATGAGGGTGGGAGAAATAGAGGTGTTTATGATTTTTGAAAAAGACAAGGGGGTAAATGACATTAGATAGGGATTTCCCATGTTAAACGGAGGTGTCCCAGAAGCAACATTATTACACTACTTGTGTTAGTGTTGAAAAACCACTTTTCGCACTTGTGTTAGTGTTGAAAAACCACTTTTAGCACTTGTGTTGGTGCAGGAAACCACTTTTGCACTTGTATTAGTGTGGAAAAAACACTTTTTGCACTTGTGATAGTGTTGAAAAACCACATTTCGCACTTGTGTTAGTATTGAAAAACCACTTTTCGCACTTGTGTTGGTGCAGGAAACCACTTTTGCACTTGTATTAGTGTGGAAAAAACACTTTTTGCACTTGTGATAGTGTTGAAAAACCACTTTTCGCACTTGTGTTAGTGTTGATAAACCACTTTTCACACTTGTGTTAGTGTTGAAAAACCACTTTTCGCACTTGTGTTGGTGCAGGAAACCACTTTTGCACTTGTATTAGTGTGGAAAAAACACTTTTTGCACATGTGATAGTGTTGAAAAACCACTTTTCGCACTTGTGTTAGTGTTGAAAAACCACTTTTCGCACTTGTGTTAGTGTTGAAAAACCACTTTTCGCACTTCTGTTGGTGCAGGAAACCACTTTTGCATTTGTATTAGTGTGGAAAAAACACTTTTTGCACCTGTGATAGTGTTGAAAAACCACTTTTCGCACTGGTGTTGGTGCAGGAAAACACTTTTGCACTTCTATTAGTGTGGAAAAAACACTTTTCGCACTTGCGTTAGTGTTGAAAAACCACTTTTCGCACATGTGTTAGTGTTGAAAAACCACTTTTCGCACTTGTGTTAGTGTTGAAAAACCACTTTTCGCACTTGTGTTGGTGCAGGAAACCACTTTTGCACTTGTATTAGTGTGGAAAAAACACTTTTCACACTTGTGTTAGTGTTGAAAAACCACTTTTCGCACATGTGTTAGTGTTGAAAACCACTTTTCGCACTTGTGTTAGTGTTGAAAAACCACTTTTCGCACTTGTGTTGGTGCAGGGAACCACTTTTGCACTTGTATTAGTGTGGAAAAAACACTTTTCGCACTTATGTTAGTGTTGAAAAACCACTTTTCGCACTTGTGTTGGTGCAGGAAACCACTTTTGCACTTTTATTAGTGTGGAAAAAACACTTTTTGCACTTGTGATAGTGTTGAAAAACCACTTTTCGCACTTGTGTTTGTGTGGAAAAACCACTTTTCGCACTTGTGTTAGTGTTGAAAAACCACTTTTCGCACTTGTGTTAGTGTTGAAAAACCACTTTTAGCACTTGTGTTGGTGAAGGAAACCACTTTTGCACTTGTATTAGTGTGGAAAAAACACTTTTTGCACTTGTGATAGTGTTGAAAAACCACATTTCGCACTTGTGTTGGTGCAGGAAACCACTTTTGCACTTGTATTAGTGTAGAAAAAACACTTTTTGCACTTGTGATAGTGTTGAAAAACCACTTTTCGCTCTTGTGTTGGTGCAGGAAACCACTTTTGCACTTGTATTAGTGTGGATAAACCACTTTTCGCACTTGTGTTAGTGTTGAAAAACCACTTTTTGCACTTGTGTTAGTGTTGAAAAACCACTTTTTGCACTTGTGTTAGTGTTGAAAAACCACTTTTAGCACTTGTGTTGGTGAAGGAAACCACTTTTGCACTTGTATTAGTGTGGAAAAAACACTTTTTTCACTTGTGATAGTGTTGCAAAACCACATTTCGCACTTGTGTTAGTGTTGAAAAACCACTTTTCGCACTTGTGTTTGTGCAGGAAACCACTTTTGCACTTGTATTAGTGTGGAAAAAACACTATTTGCACTTGTGATAGTGTTGAAAAACCACTTTTCGCACTTGTGTTAGTGTTGAAAAACCACTTTTTGCACTTGTGTTAGTGTTGAAAAACCACTTTTCGCACTTGTGTTGGTGCAGGAAACCACTTTTGCACTTGTATTAGTGTGGAAAAAACACTTTTTGCACTTGTGATAGTGTTGAAAACCACTTTTCGCACTTGTGTTGGGGCAGGAAACCACTTTTTCACTTGTATTAGTGTGGAAAAAACACTTTTTGCACTTGTGATATTGTTGAAAAACCACTTTTCGCACATGTTTTAGTGTTGAAAAACGACTTTTCGCACTTGTGTTGGTGCAGGAAACCACTTTTGCACTTGTATTAGTGTGGAAAAACCACTTTTCGCACTTGTGTTAGTGTTGAAAAACCACTTTTCGCACTTGTGTTAGTGTTGAAAAACCACTTTTCGCACTTGTGTTGGTGCAGGAAACCACTTTTGCACTTGTATTAGTGTGGAAAAAACACTTTTCGCACATGTGTGAGTGTTGAAAAACCACTTTTCGCACTTGTGTTAGTGTTGAAAAACCACTTTTTGCACTTGTGTTAGTGTTGAAAAACCACTTTTAGCACTTGTGTTGGTGAAGGAAACCACTTTTGCACTTGTATTAGTGTGGAAAAAACACTTTTTGCACTTGTGATAGTGTTGCAAAACCACATTTCGCTCTTGTGTTCGTGTTGAAATACCACTTTTCGCACTTGTGTTGGTGCAGGAAACCACTTTTGCACTTGTATTAGTGTGGAAAAAACACTATTTGCACTTGTGATAGTGTTGAAAAACCACTTTTCGCACTTGTGTTAGTGTTGAAAAACCACTTTTTGCACTTGTGTTAGTGTTGAAAAACCACTTTTCGCACTTGTGTTGGTGCAGGAAACCACTTTTGCACTTGTATTAGTGTGGAAAAAACACTTTTTGCACTTGTGATAGTGTTGAAAAACCACTTTTCGCACTTGTGTTGGGGCAGGAAACCACTTTTTCACTTGTATTAGTGTGGAAAAAACACTTTTTGCACTTGTGATAGTGTTGAAAAACCACTTTTCGCACATGTTTTAGTGTTGAAAAACGACTTTTCGCACTTGTGTTGGTGCAGGAAACCACTTTTGCACTTGTATTAGTGTGGAAAAACCACTTTTCGCACTTGTGTTAGTGTTGAAAAACCACTTTTCGCACTTGTGTTAGTGTTGAAAAACCACTTTTCGCACTTGTGTTGGTGCAGGAAACCACTTTTGCACTTGTATTAGTGTGGAAAAAACACTTTTCGCACATGTGTGAGTGTTGAAAAACCACTTTTCACACTTGTGTTAGTGTTGAAAAACCACTTTTCGCACTTGTGTTAGTGTTGAAAAATCACTTTTTGCACTTGTGTTGGTGCAGGAAACCACTTTTGCACTTGTAGTAGTGTGGAAAAAACACTTTTTGCACTTGTGATAGTGTTGAAAAACCACTTTTCACACTTGTGTTGGTGCAGGAAACCACTTTTGCACTTGTATTAGTGTGGAAAAAACACTTTTCGCACTTGTGTTAGTGTTGAAAAACCACTTTTCGCACTTGTGTTAGTGTTGAAAAACCACTTTTCGCACTTGTGTTAGTGTTGAAAAACCACTTTTCGCACTTGTGTTGGTGCAGGAAACCACTTTTCGCACTTGTGTTAGTGTTGAAAAACCACTTTTCGCACTTGTGTTAGTGTTGAAAAACCACTTTTAGCACTTGTGTTGGTGAAGGAAACCACTTTTGCACTTGTATAAGTGTGGAAAAACACTTTTTGCACTTGTGATAGTGTTGAAAAACCACATTTCGCACTTGTGTTAGTGTTGAAAAACCACTTTTCGCACTTGTGTTGGTGCAGGAAACCACTTTTGCACTTGTATTAGTGTGGAAAAAACACTTTTTGCACTTGTGATAGTGTTGAAAAACCACTTTTCGCACTTGTGTTAGTGTTGAAAAAACACTTTTTGCACTTGTGTTAGTGTTGAAAAACCACTTTTCGCACTTGTGTTGGTGCAGGAAACCACTTTTGCACTTGTATAAGTGTGGAAAAAACACTTTTTGCACATGTGATAGTGTTGAAAAACCACTTTTCGCACTTGTGTTGGTGCAGGAAACCACTTTTGCACTTGTATTAGTGTGGAAAAAACACTTTTTGCACTTGTGATAGTGTTGAAAAACCACTTTTCGCACTTGTGTTGGTGCAGGAAACCACTTTTGGCACTTGTATTAGTGTGGAAAAAACACTTTTCGCACTTGTGTTAGTGTTGAAAAACCACTTTTCGCACTTGTGTTAGTGTTGAAAAATCACTTTTCGCACTTGTGTTGGTGTAGGAAACCACTTTTCGCACTTGTGTTAGTGCAGGAAACCACTTTTGCACTTGTATTAGTGTGGAAAAAACACTTTTTGGACTTGATAGTGTTGAAAAACCACGTTTCGTTCTTGTGTTGGTGCAGGAAACCACTTTTGCACTTGTATTAGTGTGGAAAAAACACTTTTCGCACTTGTGTTAGTGTTGAAAAACCACTTTTCGCACTTGTGTTAGTGTTGAAAAACCACTTTTCGCACTTGTGTTGGTGCAGGAAACCACTTTTGCACTTGTATTAGTGTGGAAAAAACACTTTTTGCACTTGTGATAGTGTAGAAAAACCACTTTTCGCACTTGTGTTAGTGTTGAAAAACCACTTTTCGCACTTGTGTTGCTGCAGGAAACCACTTTTGCATTTGTATTAGTGTGGAAAAACCACTTTTCGCACTTGTGTTAGTGTTGAAAAACCACTTTTCGCACTTGTGTTAGTGTTGAAAAACCACTTTTCGCACTTGTGTTAGTGTTGAAAAACCACTTTTCGCACTTGTGTTGGTGCAGGAAACCACTTTTGCACTTGTATTAGTGTGGAAAAAACACTTTTCGCACTTGTGTTAGTGTTGAAAAACCACTTTTCGCACTTATGTTAGTGTTGAAAAACCACTTTTCGCACTTGTGTTGGTGCAGGAAACCGCTTTTGCACTTGTATTAGTGTGGAAAAAACACTTTTCGCACTTGTGTTAGTGTTGAAAAACCACTTTTTGCACTTGTGTTAGTGTTGAAAAATCACTTTTCGCACTTGTGTTGGTGCAGGAAACCACTTTTGCACTTGTATTAGTGTGGAAAAAACACTTTTCGCACTTGTGTTAGTGTTGAAAAACCACTTTTCTCACTTGTGTTGGTGCAGGAAACCACTTTTGCACTTGTATTAGTGTGGAAAAACCACTTTTCGCACTTGTGTTAGTGTTGAAAAACCACTTTTCGCACTTGTGTTAGTGTTGAAAAACCACTTTTCACACTTGTGTTAGTGTTGAAAAACCACTTTTCGCACTTGTGTTGGTGCAGGAAACCACTTTTGCACTTGTATTAGTGTGGAAAAACCACTTTTCGCACTTGTGATAGTGTTGAAAAACCACTTTTCGCACTTCTGTTAGTGTTGAAAAACCACTTTTCGCACTTGTGTTAGTGTTGAAAAACCACTTTTCACACTTGTGTTAGTGTTGAAAAACCACTTTTCGCACTTGTGTTGGTGCAGGAAACCACTTTTGCACTTGTATTAGTGTGGAAAAACCACTTTTTGCACTTGTGTTAGTGTTGAAAAACCACTTTTCGCACTTGTGTTGGTGCAGGAAACCACTTTTCGCACTTGTGTTAGTGTTGAAAAACCACTTTTCGCACTTGTGTTAGTGTTGAAAGACCACTTTTCGCAATTGTGTTGGTGCAGGAAACCACTTTTGCACTTGTATTAGTGTGGAAAAAACACTTTTTGCACTTGTGATAGTGTTGAAAAACCACTTTTCGCACTTGTGTTAGTGTTGAAAAACCACTTTTCGCACTTGTGTTGGTGCAGGAAACCACTTTTGCACTTGTATTAGTGTGGCAAAAACACTTTTTGCACTTGTGATAGTGTTGAAAAACCACATTTCGCACTTGTGTTAGTGTTGAAAAACCACTTTTAGCACTTGTGTTGGTGCAAGAAACCACTTTTGCACTTGTATTAGTGTGGAAAAAACACTTTTTGCACTTGTGATAGTGTTGAAAAACCACTTTTTGCACTTGTGTTAGTGTTGAAAAACCACTTTTCGCACTTGTGTTAGTGTTGAAAAACCACTTTTCGCACTTGTGTTGGTGTAGGAAACCACTTTTGCACTTGTATTAGTGTGGAAAAAACACTTTTTGCACTTGTGATAGTGTTGAAAAACCACTTTTCACACTTGTGTTGGTGCAGGAAACCACTTTTGCATTTGTATTAGTGTGGAAAAACCACTTTTCGCACTTTGGTTAGTGTTGAAAAACCACTTTTCGCACTTGTGTTGGTGCAGGAAACCACTTTTGCCATTGTATTAGTGTAGAAAAACCACTTTTCGCACTTGTGTTAGTGTTGAAAAACCACTTTTCGCACTTGTGTTGGTGCAGGAAACCACTTTTGCACTTGTATTAGTGTGGAAAAAACACTTTTTGCACTTGTGATAGTGTTGAAAAAACACTTTTCGCACTTGTGTTAATGTTGAAAAACCACTTTTCGCACTTGTGTTGGTGCAGGAAACCACTTTTGCACTTGTATTAGTGTGGAGAAAACACTTTTCGCACTTGTGTTAGTGTTGAAAAACCACTTTTCGCACTTGTGTTAGTGTTGAAAAACCACTTTTTGCACTTGTGTTGGTGCAGGAAACCACTTTTGCACTTGTATTAGTGTGGAAAAAACACTTTTCGCACTTGTGTTAGTGTTGAAAAACCACTTTTTGCACTTGTGTTAGTGTTGAAAAAACACTTTTCGCACTTGTGTTAATGTTGAAAAACCACTTTTCGCACTTGTGTTGGTGCAGGAAACCACTTTTCGCACTTGTGTTAGTGTTGAAAAACCACTTTTCGCACTTGTGTTAGTGTTGAAAAACCACTTTTCGCACTTGTGTTGGTGCAGGAAACCACTTTTGCACTTGTATTAGTGTGGAAAAAACACTTTTTGCACTTGTGATAGTTTTGAAAAACCACTTTTCGCACTTGTGTTGGTGCAGGAAACCACTTTTGCACTTGTTTTAGTGTGGAAAAAACACTTTTCGCACTTGTGTTATTGTTGAAAAACCACTTTTCGCACTTGTGTTAGTGTTGAAAAAACCACTTTTCGCACTTGTGTTAGTGTTGAAAAACCACTTTTAGCATTTGTGTTGGTGCAGGAAACAACTTTTGCACTTGTATTAGTGTGGAAAAAACACCTTTTGCACTTGTGATAGTGTTGAAAAACCACATTTCGCACTTGTGTTAGTGTTGAAAAACCACTTTTCGCACTTGTGTTGGTGCAGGAAACCACTTTTGCACTTGTATTAGTGTGGAAAAAACACTTTTTGCACTTGTGATAGTGTTGAAAAACCACTTTTCGCACTTGTGTTAGTGTTGAAAAACCACTTTTCGCACTTGTGTTAGTGTTGAAAAACCACTTTTCGCACTTGTGTTGGTGCAGGAAACCACTTTTGCACTTGTATTAGTGTGGAAAAAACACTTTTCGCATTTGTGTTAGTGTTGAAAAACCACTTTTCGCACTTATGTTAGTGTTGAAAAACCACTTTTCGCACTTGTGTTGGTGCAGGAAACTGCTTTTGCACTTGTATTAGTGTGGAAAAAACACTTTTCGCACTTGTGTTAGTGTTGAAAAACCACTTTTTGCACTTGTGTTAGTGTTGAAAAACCACTTTTCGCACTTGTGTTGGTGCAGGAAACCACTTTTGCACTTGTATTAGTGTGGAAAAAACACTTTTCGCACTTGTGTTAGTGTTGAAAAACCACTTTTCGCACTTGTGTTAGTGTTGAAAAACCACTTTTCGCACTTGTGTTGGTGCAGGAAACCACTTTTCGCACTTGTGTTAGTGTTGGAAAACCACTTTTCGCACTTGTGTTAGTGTTGAAAAACCACTTTTCGCAGTTGTGTTGGTGCAGGAAACCACTTTTGCACTTGTATTAGTGTGGAAAAAACACTTTTTGCACTTGTGATAGTGTTGAAAAACCACTTTTCGCACTTGTGTTAGTGTTGAAAAACCACTTTTCGCAGTTGTGTTGGTGCAGGAAACCACTTTTGCACTTGTTTTAGTGTGGAAAAAACACTTTTCGCACTTGTGTTGGTGCAGGAAACCACTTTTGCACTTGTATTAGTGTGGAAAAACCACTTTTGCACTTGTTTTAGTGTGGAAAAAACACTTTTCGCACTTGTGTTGGTGCAGGAAACCACTTTTGCACTTGTATTAGTGTGGTAAAAACCACTTTTCGTACTTGTGTTAGTGTTGAAAAACCACATTTCGCACTTGTGTTAGTGTTGAAAAACCACTTTTCGCACTTGTGTTGGTGCAGGAAACCACTTTTGCACTTGTATTAGTGTGGAAAAAACACTTTTTGCACTTGTGATAGTGTTGAAAAACCACTTTTCGCACTTGTGTTAGTGTTGAAAAACCACTTTTCGCACTTGTGTTAGTGTTGAAAAACCACTTTTCGCACTTGTGTTGTTGCAGGAAACCACTTTTGCACTTGTATTAGTGTGGAAAAAACACTTTTTGCACTTGTGACAGTGTTGAAAAACCACTTTTCGCACGTGTTGGAGCAGGAAACCACTTTTGCACTTGTATTAGTGTGGAAAAACATTTTTTGCACTTCTGATAGTGTTGAAAAACCACTTTTCGCACTTGTGTTAGTGTTGAAAAACCACTTTTCGCACTTGTGTTAGTGTTGAAAAACCACTTTTCGCACTTGTGTTAGTGTTGAAAAACCACTTTTCGCACTTCTGTTGGTGCAGGAAACCACTTTTGCACTTCTATTAGTGTGGAAAAAACACTTTTCGCACTTGTGTTAGTGTTGAAAAACTACTTTTCGCACTTGTGTTAGTGTTGAAAAACCACTTTTCGCACTTGTGTTAGTGTTGAAAAACCACTTTTCGCACTTGTGTTGGTGCAGGAAACCACTTTTGCACTTGTATTAGTGTGGAAAAACCACTTTTCGCACTTGTGTTAGTGTTGAAAAACCACTTTTCGCACTTGTGTTAGTGTTGAAAAACCACTTTTAGCACTTGTGTTGGTGAAGGAAACCACTTTTGCACTTGTATTAGTGTGGAAAAACACTTTTTGCACTTGTGATAGTGTTGAAAAACCACATTTCGCACTTGTGTTAGTGTTGAAAAACCACTTTTCGCACTTGTGTTGGTGCAGGAAACCACTTTTGCACTTGTATTAGTGTGGAAAAAACACTTTTTGCACTTGTGATAGTGTTGAAAAACCACTTTTCGCACTTGTGTTAGTGTTGAAAAACCACTTTTTGCACTTGTGTTAGTGTTGAAAAACCACTTTTCGCACTTGTGTTGGTGCAGGAAACCACTTTTGCACTTGTATTAGTGTGGAAAAAACACTTTTTGCACTTGTGATAGTGTTGAAAAACCACTTTTCGCACTTGTGTTGGTGCACGAAACCACTTTTGCACTTGTATTAGTGTGGAAAAAACACTTTTTGCACTTGTGATAGTGTTGAAAAACCACTTTTCGCACTTGTGTTGGTGCAGGAAACCACTTTTGGCACTTGTATTAGTGTGGAAAAAACACTTTTCGCACTTGTGTTAGTGTTGAAAAACCACTTTTCGCACTTGTGTTAGTGTTGAAAAATCACTTTTCGCACTTGTGTTGGTGTAGGAAACCACTTTTCGCACTTGTGTTAGTGCAGGAAACCACTTTTGCACTTGTATTAGTGTGGAAAAAACACTTTTTGGACTTGATAGTGTTGAAAAACCACTTTTCGTTCTTGTGTTGGTGCAGGAAACCACTTTTGCACTTGTATTAGTGTGGAAAAAACACTTTTCGCACTTGTGTTAGTGTTGAAAAACCACTTTTCGCACTTGTGTTAGTGTTGAAAAACCACTTTTCGCACTTGTGTTGGTGCAGGAAACCACTTTTGCACTTGTATTAGTGTGGAAAAAACACTTTTTGCACTTGTGATAGTGTAGAAAAACCACTTTTCGCACTTGTGTTAGTGTTGAAAAACCACTTTTCGCACTTGTGTTGCTGCAGGAAACCACTTTTGCATTTGTATTAGTGTGGAAAAACCACTTTTCGCACTTGTGTTAGTAGTGTAATAATGTTGCTTCTGGGACACCTCCGTTTAACATGGGAAATCCCTATCTAATGTCATTTACCCCCTTGTCTTTTTCAAAAATCATAAACACCTCTATTTCTCCCACCCTCATCTTTATGAACCTTTTGTCTGTAGTACCTATCCTTAATGTTGTTCATTAGACCACTCAAACACTACAAATATTTGTTTTCTCTTATAGACCTATCATCCTTCTTCTACATATCATCTGGCAGATTAATCTTTGACCCATTCACTTCCATATTGACCCTAAAGACCTATATTTCTCTCACCCTTTTCTTTACGAACCTTCTAACCTTTTGACATGTTATCCTTATTCATTAGACCACTTAAACACCTGTGATCCTTCTGACCTCATGGACCTTTTAACCTTTTACTCTTAATATCATCTGGTGAATATAACCCACTCAAACAACGACCCTACAAATCAAACCTTTTTTTATTAATTATTCGCTTTTGAGAAATGACGTTGTTTCAATGACTTGGATAACTTCCCAGAAAGATTTCATTGTCTTATTTCCTGTTATTCACACACGCTCAGGGCTTCCCCGAAATGACTGCATGTCGTCATTTCAAGAAAATACATTTTGTTCATTATAAAAGAACGTGTTCAATTCAATTTTGATCATTGGGGATCGACATGTCTTACTACTCCATCCTTTACTCTGATAAAGAAGAAGAATACTCACCAAGGTAAGTTTCATTTAAAATTAAAGTGTTTAAAGCTTTGTATGGGATTAATTATACAACAAATGACTTAATATTCCTTTATCTTTACAGCAATGCGAATATCCTGGCAGAACTTCAAACTGGTTGGAATGAAAATACTGCAGAATCTCAAGAGTTGCAAAACGAAATGAACTTGGACAACCTGCCTCTTTCACCATTCTTGGAAGATTCATATGCAAGGTAAGATACTAAATATTAATACATTTGTGTTAAACGACGCTGCCTTAGTGTGTGTGTGTGTGTGTGTGTGTGTTCGTGTGTGTATGTGTTTGTGTGTGTTCGTGTGTGTATGTGTGTGTGTATGTATCTGTGAATGTGTGTGTGTATGTGTATGTGTGTGTTCTTGTGTGTATGTATCTATGAATGTGTGTGTGTGTGTGTGTGTGTGTGTGTGTGTGTATGTGTGTGTGTGTATGTATCTGTGAATGTGTGTATGTGTTTGTGTGTGCGTTCGTGTGTGTATGTGTGTGTGTGTATGTATCTGTGAATGTGTGTGTGTGTATGTGTATGTGTGAATGTGTATGTGTGTGTATGTGTGTGTATGTGTGTGTGCGTGTGTGTGATGTTTTGTCAAGCTTACTTCAACATAGTAATTTCTCCTTATTTTGTTTGCAGCCTTGAAGACCAAAGCTTGGAGTGGGACGATTTTGATTTTCCAAAGAGTGGTTATTTCCCGTCAACATGTGGTACCCTAAATTTTCAACTCGACCACTTGAACACAAAGCTCGATTTTTTAGAGGTATGTATCCCAATATCCTCATATCCTTGTGTGTGTGTGTGTGTGTGTGTGTGTGTATGTGTGTGTGTGTGTGTGTGTGTGTGTGTAATATTTTCTCTCCCCTCTTGTCCTCTTGCCTTTGACAGAAAGAGATTCCAAACCTGAAGATATCTGCTGCTGTTGAAACTACACCACGTTGGGAAGAGATTGATGATTTGTGCTGGGAAGAAGTTGAATGTATAATACCTCAAGGAAAATGTTTTTGTAATATGAAGCTTTTGTTTAAAATATTATTTATATATATTTGTTTTGTTTACAATTATTTAATTCTTAATTACAAAAAGAGAATAAAGGAGGGAACGGGGAGGTGCACCCCTGCCAAAGACCCTTCACCCCCCTCATCCCACCCCTCCCCTCCCCTTGTGTGTGTGGGGAAGGTGGGGGTGGGATGAGGGGGGTGAAGGGTCAAGGGTGGGGGTGCACGGAGGGTGGGGGATGATGGGTGTGGTCTGTGTGGGCGGGGTCTGTGTGGGCGGGGTCTGTGTGGGCGGGGTCTGTGTGGGCGGGGTCTGTGTGGGCGGGGTCTGTGTGGGCGGGGTCGGTGTGGGCGTGGCTTATGATTTTTTATTTATTTAATTTTTTTTTATTATTACCACTAATTAAATTAGCTAATCTGGGTGGGGTGAATAGAAATGTTGTTTAATGAATTATTAGCTTTGTTTTTTGTAATTCTTGCGAGTAAAATGAACCCAAGATTTCCTCTCCATTTAAATCATATAATTTGTAGGTCCAAGGGACTGTATCCATTACATCAATGATTTTAAATAATTCACGAGTCCATTTTTGTGTATAACCTTTCTCAAAATGGCTTTTCCATTTGTATATCCTTACCATATCACCAACTTTGAACTTGGGCTTTCTCAAATTAATCTCCTTTTCATATTCTAATTTTGTAAATGTTTCTGATGGTTTTGATTGTGTTGATGAATGAACTGTATTATTGTAATTATCTACAATATCCTGAATTAAATACACCCATTTTTGAGAACCGAGTTGTGTGAATTTTTTATATAATTTCTCTTTTAAAGTACGATTAAAACGCTCAATAACAACTGCCTTTCCTTCATTAAAGGTGCTGTATAATTTAATACCCTTCCCCTTAAGAAATTTCATGAATATTTTGTTATAGAACTCTGTTCCCTCATCAGTCCATAACTTCTTTGGTTTCCTTTTATCCCGATCAAATATTAGCTTAAAGGCTAACATTAAAGTATCACCCCTTTTATTTTTTAAAGGGACAACCCAGGCAAATCTACTCCTCAAATCAATAACGGTTAAAGCATACCTGTATCCCCTGTCATTATTCAATTCAATTAAATCAGCGGACCATATGTGGTCAGTGTATTTAGAATAAACCTTCCTTCTTTTAAACTTTGTGATTATAGGTTTGTGTAATTCTTCAGCCAAAAGCTCCTCAGTCTTGATGGCATCATTAGAGCCTAATAGTTTTTTGAGGAATAACCAAGACCAAGTTTCAATTTAGCATTTATCAAATTTCTCACAATAAACCTATCAACTTTCTCTCTCAACGTTGGATTTTGTATCAAAGACAAATTATACAACATTTCGCTGTCGGCTTTATGTTTTTCAGTCAACGTAGTGGTTTTCCCATAAGCAATATCATGCTTCATACACACTTCGTCAACCCTATTTGTAGGTTTAGACCAAGGTTTAGGATTGTCAGCCTCATCTAATCTTTTATCCAAGTTTGTTCCTGGACCACAGAAAGAATACCCTGGAAGGTGTAATTCCCCTGGAATTCCAGTTGTTGTAAATTTACTTCCTGACAGAAACTTTTGTATGTCTCCTCCTCTTTTAGGAGAGATGAATTGGCACTTTTTAGAGCCACATACTTGACATATTCCTTTTTGATAAACTCTATTATTTTTAGCTTTAACATAAGAGATATTTTTAGATTTAGTTTTCTTTTTACATTTGAGACAATAACTCATATTTATTTATCAGAAAAATTCCGACAGAGTATCAAAACCTTTTTGGTTTTCAACATATACATTTCAATCTTTATTTTTAAAACATAAAGAATCCTAAGGAATGCCTTCACTCTCTCCTCCATTTATTTACAAATAAAAACTAACTAAAGTCAATGACACCAACATCATCAATCACATAATCTTTTCCTTCTTCTTCTTCTTCTTCTTCACCACTTTCTCGTTTAAATCTCTGAAATTGAAGACATTGACGTTCTTATTTTTGAAACCATTATCTTCATAAGAGTTGTTAATTCTTTAATTTCCTCTTCGGTGCGTTGAGATTGATTTATTTGCTTTAATACACTCAATCTTTTATGAATCTCAGTGATTTCCATCTTTTTATATTTTTCCTCCCTCTCTCTTTGCTCCCTCTCCTCCTCCTCCATTTTCTCCCTCTCCTCCTTCTCCTTTTTCTCCCTTTTCTCCCTTTCCTCCTTCTCCCTTTTCTCCCTTTCCTCCTTCTCCTTTTTCTCCCTCTCCTCCTCCTTTTTCTCCCTCTCCTCCTTCTCCTCCCTCTCCCTTTCCTCCTTCTCCTTTTTCTCTCTTTCCTCCTTCTCTTCTTCAACTCCTTCCTCATCCCTTGCTACCCTTGAGTTTGAACCCCAAAGAATATTATACATATACTCATCTGGATTTTGAGATATTCTTGTATCTATAATTATTTTTCTCATAATAGGATACCAATAAGATTTGTTGACGATTTCTAAAAGAGTTTTATATTTCATAACTTTGAGAAGTTCATTTTTATTTAATATTTTAAACAAGTCTCTATTTGTGGGTTTAACAATATCAGTATAAGGCCAGTTTTTTATGACAAAATTCCCATGTATATGCTCCAAATCATAAGGTATGTAATACCGAGCACCCTTTTCTTGTAGGTATCCTTGAATACAAAAATTATAATTCTCTTGTAGTCTTCTTCCTGCCATTTATGTATCAGAAATATATGTGAGATTAATATTATGACAGGTAATACCACCCCATCTTCCCACTACCAAATCGGTTTGTATTCCTCGGCTTTCTATCCTTATCTCATTACCTTCCTTCTTTGTCATGCGAACCATCGCTATACTATCATATATTTTTATTTTCTTAAAATCACGTATTTGTTGTTTACTAATTGTACTTCCACATAAATCCTTATCCTCACCAAGTGGATAATATTCTTCTTTACGAGACTGATTTAAATCATGTAGGTCTTCTATGTTTATTGAAAAAGACCAATTATACCCTAAATCAGGCATATCATACCCCCATTTATTAATTCGCATATTAACTAAATGTCCTTCTTTATAAAATTCAATTGTAAGCAGGTAGTTAAATTCAATGAGGAAAGGTGTATGGTCAGTATAACCAGGTGTTGTGGTTGTAAATTTTACTTCTTTCACAAAACGTGCTGTTTTCTTTAAAAATATATATTGTGATAAATCACTTAATCTAATTAAGTCATTCGCATCTGTAGGGTTTGGATAATTGATTAATTTATAAGTATTCTTCATATTAATATTTTTACTTACACTATATTTTTGTCGTTCAGCCTGTGCCTTTGTATAATAATTTGATAAATCAATATCCTGAGAGGATTTTCCAAAGATAGAACCATCTTTTCCAACATAGGTCATTTATATTAGATAAAAAATGATATCATAAAAATTTTCATTATTGTTGAGTTGAAATAATACATATAAACATAATTGGCCACAACATTTAGAATTAATTTCTTGAACTTGGAATGTTTGATAAACACCATTCTGTAAGAATTGTATTACTTCAACAGGTGGTGGCATACCATAACTATCAAAATAATATTTATCCTGACTATTATGAATACAAACCCAATGAGAACCATTCTGTGTGTCTAAATTCATAATAATATTCTTTGTATTCTTATTTATATGTATTAATTCATCTCTCATACAAATAACCACATTATCAATTTTTAGTGTTTTACAATACTTAGCTAGTTCTATATTTGACGTTGTATTCTTTCCAAATTGTTTAAACCATTTATCCATTTATTTATGAGAAAGATACAATCCATTACCCCGTTTAGTTAGTTTAACACCCGCTTGAGCGATAGAGGAAAGCATATCTCCAACCAACAATCTAGCTTTATCAGGTAGACTTTCAAGTTTTTGAGCAAAATCTACAATTACACCACTTCCACTAATTTGTTTCTCCAACTCCTTGTTATGTCTTTCCAATTCTTTTTGAGCTTTTAGTTGTGCCTTCCTTTCGTTAGCAGTTTTTACCGCTGCTGAAATACCACCAGTCAATGCTCCCGCCGCACTTAAACCAGCAAATAAAGGAATTAGAAACGGGAGAAATCCTCCTCTTGACTCGTCTATTGAATATTTCTTTAACATAGGTTTCGTCATTTTAATTTTAAGTGATCCAACATCATTTAGTGTTTTTACTTGTGTGTGTGTGAGTAAAACATCAATTCTTACAGCTCCTTTTCTTTGAATTGTATTAACATTAATAATACAAGGCTTTTGATTTTGAATACAAGATGTTAATTTATTAAGATTGATTTGATTAACATATACCCCAACCATTTATTTATGAGAAAAAACCTATGTGATATTAATCATAACACCATTATCTGTATTAATCTGTAATTCTGTTTCCTCCAAAAGCAAACAATAAGCATCAACTTCTTCATTCTCCCCTCTTTCAATGTATAGAGAAGTATCCACTCGATTAGACTTTATAGTTTCCTTTTGAGAACTCAGGTCAATTGCGTAGATTGTATATAAACCTTTAAATGCAACCATATCCAAAATAGGATCATTATTACCATTACTTTCACACACTTTTTGGTAGGACTTGTAGGCTTCCGCATAATCATTTTTTTCCCAATCAATTTCCAATCTATCTCGCGGATAAAATGTGCCATCAAGAGAAACCCGAAGTTGTTTCACCTTTGCATTATCACTCAGGGCATTATTCTTATTAGTACCGTCCTCTCCATCTGGTTTTTTAAAAATGAGCCAGAGGTATCGTGGCTTTCCTTGAAGAACACCTAAATTCCAAGTGTAGGTAGTGTGTTCCAGTTTAACGTGTTGACATCTTCTTTTAAGGTATGATACATTTAGCGGTTTCTTTGAGTTAAGTCTTCTATTTAACATCTCTTCCGTTTTAAGATTAGGAGTATATTCACTGATATACCAACACAAATCATTAATAACAAATTTATTATTTTCTCCAAAAGCATTTTCATCCCCAAAAAGCAATCTATTTACATTATCATTCCTTTGTAGTTGAAATCTAATTTTAAGCCCATACAAAACTTTATCATAATCACAAAATCCAAATATACCTTTCAGAGGTACTGCTACGGTAAAACTATTCTCAGCTTTTGCGTCATCATTATACATTGACTTCCTTTGACTATAACCAGGGTCTGCGTTTGTACCCGTTGACATATCAGGAATAAAACCCTCAACAGCTCCCTTACCCATTCTATCACTAAACGAATATAGTGTAAATTTCATCATTTCAGATGTAGCAGAGACATAATCAACCGCTTCAACCTCTTGTGTTCCAATATACAGGCGGACACTGTCAAACATTTTCCAGAAGAAATCATTTACGAGTGTAGCATTAGTATTATTCGCAGCCTTAGTGAATTTAAATTTACACAGCAAGAAACTATCAGCTATATTCAAGTAAGTTTGTTGATTATTTATTTCAAAACTTTTTGTTCCGTTTGAATTCCAGTCTGTTCCTGTTATAGCATTTACCTTAAAATAGTCTTCCTTTTTAGTGGAGTTTGAAATGATAATCGTATCATCCAAATCATAGATACTATCAATCGCTTCCATACTTGTATTTATATAGCATTAAAATTGTTGAAACCCTGACCCAAGTATTTTAATGATTTTTTGTCGTTCTTGTGAAGATAGTTGAGTTTTACCTTTTTTTATTTCTTTGATTGCTTGTAATTTATGAGACTCCTTTTGAGCATCTTTTATACTCTTTATAGCACCCGCAACGGAGCCCACGGCAGAAGCAGTTGAACCAATTAGGTCTTTATGTTTAAGGATGGTTGAACCAATACCCATTAGAGTATCAATTATCCCATCTCCTTTATTTCGAAATTGATGACCTACACCTCGTTGTCTCTTAGGTTTATAGTATCCTCTACCCACATACCTTGTATAGTCTGGTGAAAGGAACATGCCCTCCCCTGTAATTATTTTATATTTTCCCAACTCGTGTTTTCTCACAATAACCATTATTTATTTATTGAAAAACTTCACGTAGGTGAATTCTGATGGATATAATTTCATCATTAAAGGATATCATACGATTATCTTGGTCGGTTATCCTAAAATTTACTCTGTATATGGTTTTTCCTGACACAGGTAAATAGACAAGATTTTTTGGTTCCATATTAAATTTATAACCAATCGGGGTTGAGTATGCACTGAATGAAAATATTGTATTTGTTCTTATTCCATCGTTATAAGCACCATCAATCAAATCACAATGAATTAATACTGAATTTATACCGGAGGATATTTGGATAACATTATCACTGTAAAACGTCCCGTTATTTTCAATCTTTTTTGAAGAGAAACCCAATAGCTCTCTAAACGAATTTTCAATCGTGAAATCAACTTTATAATTATTTTTAAGTTTAATAGTTGATTTTGAAGTGTGTTTTTGAATATCTATTACAATATTTTTTGGTTCATCACCTTTTTCTTTCATAAGGCGAGAGACTTCTGAAGATATTTGAGAAATCTCGTAAGCTCCAGGTGAAACGGTTATAGTTTTATATCCACTTCCTGGATTATAACTAAACTTGTTGTTTTTCTCTGTGATATTAAAAAGGGTATTGTAAGTTTCCATTGACAACAAAGATGCCTCATATGAGGTAAGGGGGTCAAGTTGTAGTGGGTAAGGGAATGAAGCTGTGTAATCGCTCGTTGTGAAATTAAAACTAAGAATTGTGCTTCTCATCTTATTTAATATCTAATAAAATATCTTTGTATTGACATTTATTAATTATTTTCATGTTCATCAACTGATCTAAAATGGCTGAGGATTCATTAAAACAATTGTTGTTTCCAGCCTTCTTACTACCTAACAACAATAATAGCCTATTAACTAATTGTGATGGGTCATTTGGAAGAAAACTAACACCCGAACCAAGCTTACTTAAAGCATCAATAATATGTTTCTCCTTCTCATTCTTCTTACTTTTACCAGCAACAGAAACTCCATAATCAAGTGTATTTAACAACTCAATATATACCCTATCTTCCTCTCTTTCCATATCAAGTGGTTCCTCAAAATATTTTGAACCGCTGAATCCGGGGTTTGTTAGAAGAAACATTAATCTTGGAGTTAATTTAACATTTGGTTGAGTAGAACTCAAGAACATCAATTCATCATTAAATATCAATACCTTTTCTTCCACAAGATGAAACACTGCTGGTTCTTCTGTTGGAATGAGACCTGCTCTGGTTTTTGAACCCGCCGAATATTCATTGTTTTGAAGAGCTTCCACAACATAATTAGGGGGTTGATTTACCTGCTCAAGTTTCCGAAATAATCCCTCGTCATCATATTCTAATTCACCAAGTTCTTGTTTTGTTATCTGACTAAAATCTTTGAGCATTTGAAGTTTTTTCGGAGTAAATTCTACCGTGGGAACTGTAGGTGAGTGTTGAGTTTTCAAAAGTGGTTTAAAGAATTTCTCTTGTTTTCTTTCAAAGGCTTCTTCACCAGTTAGTTTCTGTCTCCGTTTCTTCTTTATCTCTTCCTGTTGTTTAACAACTTTTGAAACTAATTGTTGATGTTCCTTAAACTTTCTTTCTCTTTCTTCGGTATTCATTTTCTGTATTTATTTATTGAAAAATATCATTTAGTATCTCATCTTGTTTCACAACAATATATTTATATTTTCCAATCGTGTGTTTCATATAATTTTCAAATTCTTTTTTACTACATAACGTAGAGCAATTATCTCTCCAAAAATTATTTACATCTATTGAATTTAACTTAAATAAAATAAAAGTATTGGCATTGTTTCTTATTGAGCGTCGAGGGAGTTGAAAATATGATTGACTAAGATATATACAATTACAAGAAGAATGTCTCCCTCTTGTATAGTAGCTATCCATTACTGTTTGGTTTCTCTCATTAACACAATCATCAAAGATGACGAGGTTCTTTTTTGATTTATCTAAATCTTGAGGTGAAGGTATATCATCCGTATTATCACTGAGAATACAAGTTATGGGTTTCGATTTTGATTTCTGTGTATCACAAAATAATTGTATTATATCTTCAATATTATAATCATTCAGTTTGTTTTGAAGTTTAAATAAACCGATAATGTCTTCCTTTTTAAGACCTGCATTAAAACCCTGTGAGAGTAGTTGATACTCGGGTTGAAAACTTGACTTTGTAAAAATTATTAAATTATCATAATCTAAAAAATTAGGACCAAGGAGCATCTTTAAAAGTAAACAGGTTTTCCCACATCCGCTTGAACCAACTATTAGACATCTCAATGAATTTGGAATGTTTTTATGGTTATTAAACTTTATCTTATTTTCCCAAACGGGTAAAAAATCATTCATTTATATATTTGGAAAACAAGTCATCTAACTTTTTTTGAGCTATTTGAGAAACTCTATATTTTATCCTGAGTTCGGGTTTAATTTCAAAATAATCCATTATTTTATTTATATAGTATCTTGTATTAACATTTCCATTAAAATTATTTTGAATAATAAATATCATTAAACCCTTATACATTTCCTCAATACAAGGAGTCTCTTTCCTTGTAAGAAATGGTGTATTATCACCATAATGCTTAACATTCATCTCTCTTATTAATCTTGTAAAGTAATTCATTTTTGGTTCTAATTTAAAAGAGTTATATATTTTTTTATATTTCTTATTATCATTAATTAAAATTAAATCACAGAAAATACATTGTTTATATGAATCCTCATCATTAAGCCCCACTCTATCACAAGCCGGACAATTCTCTAATTTATCATATGGAGAGTCTGGAAATTCTAAATATCCTTCAGAACTTATCATATTTATGTGGTAAATTTTTACTTAAACTAAACGCAAGTTTATTCATTAATAAATACAATGTTTCAAAGCACAAAAGACAAATTTCAATCAATCTCTACTTCGGTGGAAGATATAGAAAAATATGTCAAAGATGTTAAATTGAACAAAGATAAATATGGAAATTTTTGGGTAAAACCAGTTATGGAAAATAACATGAGCCCCTCTATTTCATTTAAAGGAAGAGCTCTAACTATACCTGGAAAGACATCCATTAAAGTAAATCTAACAAAAGTTTCTCCTCTACTCCTGGCAATTTATTCAAAGCTTGAAAAAGTGATTGACCACGATACTTTGAAAAAGAATGATAAGACCATTAATAATTCTAGAGGAGACATTTGTATTTTCTTTAATAATCCAAAGGGTGTAGATCTAAGTAAAATGAATGATGTTAATATTTCTGGTGAAATGTCATTTCGTTCTATGATAGTTAGAGATTATTTAAAGATAACTTTTGATATAAAAATTGTAGAGATTGAATCTGTTAATGAAAGAAAGTATATAGATATTGATGGGAATATTTTTCTTGCTAATTAAATATGAGTCAATACAGCAGTGAAGATTTTACTATTTCATTGAACTTGGACGATGGTGATGATAGTATTTCATTGAACACAGATGATAGTTATGATACTAATAGTTTGTGCTCAAATGATAGTTATGAGAGTAGCTTTATTGATGACTCTGAGTATGATTCTGAGTATTCATGTGATAGTTATGAATTAGATGATTCTGAGTGAAAAAGTGTTTTAGTTTAAACACAGCGATATATATAAAACGGAGCTGTAAAGCCCAAAAGTGTTTTCTTTTAAGCACAGTGATATATATAAAACACCACGTTTTCTCACGCTATAAATATGGTTTATTGTGATACTTGCGAGAAGGAAGTAAAATATTATAAACAACATATTCTCACCGCAAAACATACATACAACATTTTTAACAAACTTTCCCCTCTTCCACCTGAAACAAAACACTGTTCTACATGTAATAAAAATATCCTCAAGAAAGGCTTCAAAATACATCTTAAAACAAATCTACATTTATCAAATTTTATCACAACTAAAAACTCTGATGGAGCATTCAAAGGACATATTAAAATAAGAGTCTTTAACTTCAAACCTCCTGAACCAGAGTCTATAGTTGATGCTGTAGAAATAGTTAAACCTGCTGTTCAAACGTTGATTGAAAAAACACTAAAGGAAATGAAACCACTTAAATTTTATATGGGAGTAAAATTAGAAATGACAAAGGATGAAGGAGTTATAGATGCACCATACATGAGAACTGAGCCACACTTTATATCTTCATATCAAGATTTTAAAACATCAGGAGTCTATGATGAACTTATTAAACAAGAGCAAGATGTGGATAATTCAATCGTAGGAAGTGGATTCAATATAGGAAAAATTATTTACATAGACATTCATATTCTTAAATCAGATCCTCTAAAAGCTTCTTCTTACATTGATTTACCCAGTGTTATCAAAAATAGAAAAGCAGTTATCAATATCAAAAATAAAGACAATAAATGTTTTCTCTGGTCTATTTTAGCACACTTACATCCTCCACATTTTCATGATGAAAGAGTATCTCATTATAAAAAATATGAGAATACATTAAATACGAAAGATCTAAAGTTTCCGATGACTTTAAATGATATTCCTAAATTTGAAAAGATGAATAATTTATCAGTTAATGTTTATGGTCTAACAGAAACAAACAACATTCAGGTTTTAAAGCTTTCTGACAATTGTAAACAAACTCATATTAATCTTCTATATTTTAATTCAGACGAAAATTCACATTATACATACATCAAAGATATTGCTAAATTAATAAAACCACAAGTCTGTAAGAGAACAAATAAAATATATATTTGTTTGCGTTGTCTTAACTTCTTCAATTCACAAGAAAGATTAGATAAACATTCAAATTATTGTGGCGAACATAAATCAACGGTAATCAATATGCCTAAAGAAGGCTCAAAGATCACATTCAAAGATGAAAATAAAAAGATCAAACATCCATTTGTTATATATGCTGATTTTGAAAGTATTTTAGAAAAAATTGATACTGCTTCTCAAGATCCAAAAGAATCATACACAAATAAATATCAAAAACATACTCCTTGTGGTTTTTGTTATTATATCAAATCATCCGTTGGTGATAAATATAACAAGTTAGAGATGTATAGAGGCTCAAATACCCCAGAGGAGTTTGTGAAACGACTAGAAAAAGACTGTGTTCGATTAACCAAGATAATGAGAGAAACCAATAAACCAATGTCCTTAACAAGTAAAGAAAAAAGGGAATTTATAAAAAACAATGTCTGTCATATTTGTGAGGAGAAAATTGGTAAAGGTCTAAAGGTTAGAGACCATTGTCATCTCACTGGTAAATATAGAGGTCCGGCTCATCAAAGTTGTAATATTAATTATCAACTCCCCTCTTTCATTCCTGTCTTTCTTCATAACAACGCTCATTATGATACACATCTATTTATCAAGGAACTCTCAAAGACTTCTGGAAGTATCTCAGCAATTCCAAACACGGATCAGAAATACATTTCATTCACAAAAACAATTCACACATCTCCTATTACTCATATCAGATTTCTTGATACATTTAAATTCATGGCAAGTCCATTGGTTAACTTGGTTCAAAATCTAAAAGAGTTTCCATGTCTTTCAGAGTATTTTTTAGATAAAGATTTTCTAACACAAAAGGGAATTTACCCCTATGACTATATGGACTCATTTGAGAGATTCAATGAAACACAACTTCCTTCAAAAGAAAATTTCTATAACAAATTAAATAATAGTCATATATCTGATAAAGATTATGTACACGCACAAAATGTTTGGGAAAAATATAACATCAAGAATCTTGGCGAGTATCACGATTTGTATCTCAAAACTGATGTGCTTTTATTGGCCGATGTATTTGAAGCCTTTAGATCTGTTTGTCGCACTGGATATGGATTGGATCCTGCTCACTACTACACAGCACCTGGATTGGCCTGGAGTGCGATGTTGAAAATGACAAAACAAGATTTGGATTTGATAACCGATGTTGATATGCTTTTGATGATTGAAAAGGCAAAAAGAGGTGGAATTTCACAAGTCTGCTCGAGTAGATACGCAAAAGCAAATAACAAATATCTTCCAAATTATGATCCAACGAAAGAGAGTTCTTACTTGATGTACTATGACGCGAACAACCTGTATGGCTGGGCAATGTCTCAGGCTCTTCCTTATGGAAAACTTAGATGGGTAAAGGAAAAAGACTACAAAAACGTTTTACAAGATGTATGTATCTCTACACAAAAAGAATTGGATGAAGAAAAAGTTGGTTATTATTTTGAAATTGATTTAAAATATCCAGAGGAACTCCATAACCTACACAAAGATCTCCCATTTGCTTGTGAGAAAGCAAGTCCAAAGAAAGAATGGTTGAGTGATTATCAACGATCGTTTGATATAGGTGAATCAACAGAAAAATTACTTACTACATTATATAACAAGAAAAATTATGTTCTACACCAAAGAAATTTGCGACAATATTTATCAAAAGGTCTAAGAGTAGAGAAGATCCATAGGGTTCTAAAGTTCAATCAAAGTCATTGGTTAAAGGGGTACATTGATTTTAATACACAAAGAAGAACAGAGTCAAAAACAGATTTTGAGAAAGACTTTTATAAATTGATGAATAATGCGGTCTTTGGTAAGACTATGGAGAATGTGAGGAAAAGACAAAATATCAGACTATCAACATCTTGGGAACAAGCATCAAAATTAATTAATAGACCGAGTTTTACTCGAGCTGAGGTCTTTACTGAGAACTTTTGTGCGATCCATTTGATTAAAGAGAGTATTGAAATGAACAAACCTATTTATATTGGAACAACAATTCTTGATTTATCAAAGTCATTAATGTATGATTACTTTTATAATAACTTGAGGAAGAAATATCAAAATGATGTTAATCTACTTTATATGGATACAGATAGTTTTATTTTGAAAATTAATACCAACGATGTTTATTCAGACATGAAAAGAGACATTAATATCTATGACACGAGTAATTACAGTCCAGAGAGTGAGTTGTTCTCTTCTAAAAATAAAAAGGTGATTGGAAAGTTCAAGGATGAATTAGGAGGAAATGTTATGAGTGAATTTGTGGGATTGAGGTCAAAGGCTTATGCTTATAAATACATTGTGAATAACGTTGAAAAGACTGATAAGAAGTTAAAAGGTGTAAAGAAAAATGTTATTAAAGAAACAATAAACTTTAAGGATTATTATAACTGTTTAACAACAAAGAAAGAAGAGTTTAGAAAGATTAATGGAATAAGAAGTTATAAACATCAATTATATTCAGAAGAGATAAATAAGAAAGCATTGGGGGCTTTTGATGATAAGAGGTTTATTTTAGAAAATGGAATTGATAGTCTCCCTTATGGTTATATAAGTATATAAGTGATAAGATATATATATAAGTGATAAGATATATATATAAGTGATAAGATATACATAAGTGATAAGATATATATAAGTGATAAGATATATATAAGTGATAAGTTAAAAAGGGGGGGGGTTGGGGATTTTAACGGGCTACCGCCGCCTTTTTTACTATTATATAAATGATAGAACCAAGTATCAACCAGACTAAAGAGTGGAGGTGTAATCAACCTTGGTATATAAATGGAAAACATAATGAATGTGAAAAATATCAAATAGGTATAATTGAAAAGGCAACTGGTAAAAAAGTTCACAAAACAAATAAGAGAATTAATTTAAATACCGGTGAATTGGGTAAAAAAGATGGAAATATTTTTGAGTGGACGGAAAACTTTGATGGTTGTCAGGAAAATATATACTTTAATTTTAAAATGGTATGTGGCACTGGAGGCGCTCAAGCAAGAACATTGAGGGAGGTTTACCATTTTATCTTAGCTCAGTTAAAATATCTTAATAAAGAACCAAACTCAAACATATTTTTTGTTAATATATTAGATGGTGAAGAGAGTTGTAGGAGAATTAAATTATTTCCCACGCATAAACAAATATTTGTAGGGTCGTTGTTTGAGTGGGTTATATTCACCAGATGATATTAAGAGTAAAAGGTTAAAAGGTCCATGAGGTCAGAAGGATCACAGGTGTTTAAGTGGTCTAATGAATAAGGATAACATGTCAAAAGGTTAGAAGGTTCGTAAAGAACAGGGTGAGAGAAATATAGGTGTTTAGGGGCAATGAGGGAGGGAAAGAATTAATATGGAAGTGAATGGGTCAATGTTTGAGTGGGTCAAAGATTAATCTGCCAGATGATATGTAGAAGAAGGATGATAGGTCTATAAGAGAAAACAAATATTTGTAGTGTTTGAGTGGTCTAATGAACAACATTAAGGATAGGTACTACAGACAAAAGGTTCATAAAGATGAGGGTGGGAGAAATAGAGGTGTTTATGATTTTTGAAAAAGACAAGGGGGTAAATGACATTAGATAGGGATTTCCCATGTTAAACGGAGGTGTCCCAGAAGCAACATTATTACACTACTTGTGTTAGTGTTGAAAAACCACTTTTCGCACTTGTGTTAGTGTTGAAAAACCACTTTTAGCACTTGTGTTGGTGCAGGAAACCACTTTTGCACTTGTATTAGTGTGGAAAAAACACTTTTTGCACTTGTGATAGTGTTGAAAAACCACATTTCGCACTTGTGTTAGTATTGAAAAACCACTTTTCGCACTTGTGTTGGTGCAGGAAACCACTTTTGCACTTGTATTAGTGTGGAAAAAACACTTTTTGCACTTGTGATAGTGTTGAAAAACCACTTTTCGCACTTGTGTTAGTGTTGATAAACCACTTTTCACACTTGTGTTAGTGTTGAAAAACCACTTTTCGCACTTGTGTTGGTGCAGGAAACCACTTTTGCACTTGTATTAGTGTGGAAAAAACACTTTTTGCACATGTGATAGTGTTGAAAAACCACTTTTCGCACTTGTGTTAGTGTTGAAAAACCACTTTTCGCACTTGTGTTAGTGTTGAAAAACCACTTTTCGCACTTCTGTTGGTGCAGGAAACCACTTTTGCATTTGTATTAGTGTGGAAAAAACACTTTTTGCACCTGTGATAGTGTTGAAAAACCACTTTTCGCACTGGTGTTGGTGCAGGAAAACACTTTTGCACTTCTATTAGTGTGGAAAAAACACTTTTCGCACTTGCGTTAGTGTTGAAAAACCACTTTTCGCACATGTGTTAGTGTTGAAAAACCACTTTTCGCACTTGTGTTAGTGTTGAAAAACCACTTTTCGCACTTGTGTTGGTGCAGGAAACCACTTTTGCACTTGTATTAGTGTGGAAAAAACACTTTTCACACTTGTGTTAGTGTTGAAAAACCACTTTTCGCACATGTGTTAGTGTTGAAAACCACTTTTCGCACTTGTGTTAGTGTTGAAAAACCACTTTTCGCACTTGTGTTGGTGCAGGGAACCACTTTTGCACTTGTATTAGTGTGGAAAAAACACTTTTCGCACTTATGTTAGTGTTGAAAAACCACTTTTCGCACTTGTGTTGGTGCAGGAAACCACTTTTGCACTTTTATTAGTGTGGAAAAAACACTTTTTGCACTTGTGATAGTGTTGAAAAACCACTTTTCGCACTTGTGTTTGTGTGGAAAAACCACTTTTCGCACTTGTGTTAGTGTTGAAAAACCACTTTTCGCACTTGTGTTAGTGTTGAAAAACCACTTTTAGCACTTGTGTTGGTGAAGGAAACCACTTTTGCACTTGTATTAGTGTGGAAAAAACACTTTTTGCACTTGTGATAGTGTTGAAAAACCACATTTCGCACTTGTGTTGGTGCAGGAAACCACTTTTGCACTTGTATTAGTGTAGAAAAAACACTTTTTGCACTTGTGATAGTGTTGAAAAACCACTTTTCGCTCTTGTGTTGGTGCAGGAAACCACTTTTGCACTTGTATTAGTGTGGATAAACCACTTTTCGCACTTGTGTTAGTGTTGAAAAACCACTTTTTGCACTTGTGTTAGTGTTGAAAAACCACTTTTTGCACTTGTGTTAGTGTTGAAAAACCACTTTTAGCACTTGTGTTGGTGAAGGAAACCACTTTTGCACTTGTATTAGTGTGGAAAAAACACTTTTTTCACTTGTGATAGTGTTGCAAAACCACATTTCGCACTTGTGTTAGTGTTGAAAAACCACTTTTCGCACTTGTGTTTGTGCAGGAAACCACTTTTGCACTTGTATTAGTGTGGAAAAAACACTATTTGCACTTGTGATAGTGTTGAAAAACCACTTTTCGCACTTGTGTTAGTGTTGAAAAACCACTTTTTGCACTTGTGTTAGTGTTGAAAAACCACTTTTCGCACTTGTGTTGGTGCAGGAAACCACTTTTGCACTTGTATTAGTGTGGAAAAAACACTTTTTGCACTTGTGATAGTGTTGAAAACCACTTTTCGCACTTGTGTTGGGGCAGGAAACCACTTTTTCACTTGTATTAGTGTGGAAAAAACACTTTTTGCACTTGTGATATTGTTGAAAAACCACTTTTCGCACATGTTTTAGTGTTGAAAAACGACTTTTCGCACTTGTGTTGGTGCAGGAAACCACTTTTGCACTTGTATTAGTGTGGAAAAACCACTTTTCGCACTTGTGTTAGTGTTGAAAAACCACTTTTCGCACTTGTGTTAGTGTTGAAAAACCACTTTTCGCACTTGTGTTGGTGCAGGAAACCACTTTTGCACTTGTATTAGTGTGGAAAAAACACTTTTCGCACATGTGTGAGTGTTGAAAAACCACTTTTCGCACTTGTGTTAGTGTTGAAAAACCACTTTTTGCACTTGTGTTAGTGTTGAAAAACCACTTTTAGCACTTGTGTTGGTGAAGGAAACCACTTTTGCACTTGTATTAGTGTGGAAAAAACACTTTTTGCACTTGTGATAGTGTTGCAAAACCACATTTCGCTCTTGTGTTCGTGTTGAAATACCACTTTTCGCACTTGTGTTGGTGCAGGAAACCACTTTTGCACTTGTATTAGTGTGGAAAAAACACTATTTGCACTTGTGATAGTGTTGAAAAACCACTTTTCGCACTTGTGTTAGTGTTGAAAAACCACTTTTTGCACTTGTGTTAGTGTTGAAAAACCACTTTTCGCACTTGTGTTGGTGCAGGAAACCACTTTTGCACTTGTATTAGTGTGGAAAAAACACTTTTTGCACTTGTGATAGTGTTGAAAAACCACTTTTCGCACTTGTGTTGGGGCAGGAAACCACTTTTTCACTTGTATTAGTGTGGAAAAAACACTTTTTGCACTTGTGATAGTGTTGAAAAACCACTTTTCGCACATGTTTTAGTGTTGAAAAACGACTTTTCGCACTTGTGTTGGTGCAGGAAACCACTTTTGCACTTGTATTAGTGTGGAAAAACCACTTTTCGCACTTGTGTTAGTGTTGAAAAACCACTTTTCGCACTTGTGTTAGTGTTGAAAAACCACTTTTCGCACTTGTGTTGGTGCAGGAAACCACTTTTGCACTTGTATTAGTGTGGAAAAAACACTTTTCGCACATGTGTGAGTGTTGAAAAACCACTTTTCACACTTGTGTTAGTGTTGAAAAACCACTTTTCGCACTTGTGTTAGTGTTGAAAAATCACTTTTTGCACTTGTGTTGGTGCAGGAAACCACTTTTGCACTTGTAGTAGTGTGGAAAAAACACTTTTTGCACTTGTGATAGTGTTGAAAAACCACTTTTCACACTTGTGTTGGTGCAGGAAACCACTTTTGCACTTGTATTAGTGTGGAAAAAACACTTTTCGCACTTGTGTTAGTGTTGAAAAACCACTTTTCGCACTTGTGTTAGTGTTGAAAAACCACTTTTCGCACTTGTGTTAGTGTTGAAAAACCACTTTTCGCACTTGTGTTGGTGCAGGAAACCACTTTTCGCACTTGTGTTAGTGTTGAAAAACCACTTTTCGCACTTGTGTTAGTGTTGAAAAACCACTTTTAGCACTTGTGTTGGTGAAGGAAACCACTTTTGCACTTGTATAAGTGTGGAAAAACACTTTTTGCACTTGTGATAGTGTTGAAAAACCACATTTCGCACTTGTGTTAGTGTTGAAAAACCACTTTTCGCACTTGTGTTGGTGCAGGAAACCACTTTTGCACTTGTATTAGTGTGGAAAAAACACTTTTTGCACTTGTGATAGTGTTGAAAAACCACTTTTCGCACTTGTGTTAGTGTTGAAAAAACACTTTTTGCACTTGTGTTAGTGTTGAAAAACCACTTTTCGCACTTGTGTTGGTGCAGGAAACCACTTTTGCACTTGTATAAGTGTGGAAAAAACACTTTTTGCACATGTGATAGTGTTGAAAAACCACTTTTCGCACTTGTGTTGGTGCAGGAAACCACTTTTGCACTTGTATTAGTGTGGAAAAAACACTTTTTGCACTTGTGATAGTGTTGAAAAACCACTTTTCGCACTTGTGTTGGTGCAGGAAACCACTTTTGGCACTTGTATTAGTGTGGAAAAAACACTTTTCGCACTTGTGTTAGTGTTGAAAAACCACTTTTCGCACTTGTGTTAGTGTTGAAAAATCACTTTTCGCACTTGTGTTGGTGTAGGAAACCACTTTTCGCACTTGTGTTAGTGCAGGAAACCACTTTTGCACTTGTATTAGTGTGGAAAAAACACTTTTTGGACTTGATAGTGTTGAAAAACCACGTTTCGTTCTTGTGTTGGTGCAGGAAACCACTTTTGCACTTGTATTAGTGTGGAAAAAACACTTTTCGCACTTGTGTTAGTGTTGAAAAACCACTTTTCGCACTTGTGTTAGTGTTGAAAAACCACTTTTCGCACTTGTGTTGGTGCAGGAAACCACTTTTGCACTTGTATTAGTGTGGAAAAAACACTTTTTGCACTTGTGATAGTGTAGAAAAACCACTTTTCGCACTTGTGTTAGTGTTGAAAAACCACTTTTCGCACTTGTGTTGCTGCAGGAAACCACTTTTGCATTTGTATTAGTGTGGAAAAACCACTTTTCGCACTTGTGTTAGTGTTGAAAAACCACTTTTCGCACTTGTGTTAGTGTTGAAAAACCACTTTTCGCACTTGTGTTAGTGTTGAAAAACCACTTTTCGCACTTGTGTTGGTGCAGGAAACCACTTTTGCACTTGTATTAGTGTGGAAAAAACACTTTTCGCACTTGTGTTAGTGTTGAAAAACCACTTTTCGCACTTATGTTAGTGTTGAAAAACCACTTTTCGCACTTGTGTTGGTGCAGGAAACCGCTTTTGCACTTGTATTAGTGTGGAAAAAACACTTTTCGCACTTGTGTTAGTGTTGAAAAACCACTTTTTGCACTTGTGTTAGTGTTGAAAAATCACTTTTCGCACTTGTGTTGGTGCAGGAAACCACTTTTGCACTTGTATTAGTGTGGAAAAAACACTTTTCGCACTTGTGTTAGTGTTGAAAAACCACTTTTTGCACTTGTGTTGGTGCAGGAAACCACTTTTGCACTTGTATTAGTGTGGGAAAACCACTTTTCGCACTTGTGTTAGTGTTGAAAAACCACTTTTTGCACTTGTGTTGGTGCAGGAAACCACTTTTGCACTTGTATTAGTGTGGAAAAACCACTTTTTGCACTTGTGATAGTGTTGTAAAACCACTTTTTGCACTTGTGTTAGTGTTGAAAAACCACTTTTCGCACTTGTGTTAGTGTTGAAAAACCACTTTTTGCACTTGTGTTGGTGCAGGAAATCACTTTTGCACTTGTATTAGTGTGGAAAAACAACTTTTCGCACTTTTGTTAGTGTTGAAAAACCACTTTTTGCACTTGTGATAGTGTTGAAAAACCACTTTTCGCACTTGTGTTAGTGTTGAAAAACCACTTTTAGCACTTGTGTTGGTGCAGGAAACCACTTTTGCACTTGTATTAGTGTGGAAAAACCACTTTTTGCACTTGTGTTAGTGTTGAAAAACCACTTTTCTCACTTGTGTTGGTGCAGGAAACCACTTTTGCACTTGTATTAGTGTGGAAAAACCACTTTTCGCACTTGTGTTAGTGTTGAAAAACCACTTTTCGCACTTGTGTTAGTGTTGAAAAACCACTTTTCACACTTGTGTTAGTGTTGAAAAACCACTTTTCGCACTTGTGTTGGTGCAGGAAACCACTTTTGCACTTGTATTAGTGTGGAAAAACCACTTTTCGCACTTGTGATAGTGTTGAAAAACCACTTTTCGCACTTCTGTTAGTGTTGAAAAACCACTTTTCGCACTTGTGTTGGTGCAGGAAACCACTTTTGCACTTGTATTAGTGTGGAAAAACCACTTTTTGCACTTGTGTTAGTGTTGAAAAACCACTTTTCGCACTTGTGTTGGTGCAGGAAACCACTTTTCGCACTTGTGTTAGTGTTGAAAAACCACTTTTCGCACTTGTGTTAGTGTTGAAAGACCACTTTTCGCAATTGTGTTGGTGCAGGAAACCACTTTTGCACTTGTATTAGTGTGGAAAAAACACTTTTTGCACTTGTGATAGTGTTGAAAAACCACTTTTCGCACTTGTGTTAGTGTTGAAAAACCACTTTTCGCACTTGTGTTGGTGCAGGAAACCACTTTTGCACTTGTATTAGTGTGGCAAAAACACTTTTTGCACTTGTGATAGTGTTGAAAAACCACATTTCGCACTTGTGTTAGTGTTGAAAAACCACTTTTAGCACTTGTGTTGGTGCAAGAAACCACTTTTGCACTTGTATTAGTGTGGAAAAAACACTTTTTGCACTTGTGATAGTGTTGAAAAACCACTTTTTGCACTTGTGTTAGTGTTGAAAAACCACTTTTCGCACTTGTGTTAGTGTTGAAAAACCACTTTTCGCACTTGTGTTGGTGTAGGAAACCACTTTTGCACTTGTATTAGTGTGGAAAAAACACTTTTTGCACTTGTGATAGTGTTGAAAAACCACTTTTCACACTTGTGTTGGTGCAGGAAACCACTTTTGCATTTGTATTAGTGTGGAAAAACCACTTTTCGCACTTTGGTTAGTGTTGAAAAACCACTTTTCGCACTTGTGTTGGTGCAGGAAACCACTTTTGCCATTGTATTAGTGTAGAAAAACCACTTTTCGCACTTGTGTTAGTGTTGAAAAACCACTTTTCGCACTTGTGTTGGTGCAGGAAACCACTTTTGCACTTGTATTAGTGTGGAAAAAACACTTTTTGCACTTGTGATAGTGTTGAAAAAACACTTTTCGCACTTGTGTTAATGTTGAAAAACCACTTTTCGCACTTGTGTTGGTGCAGGAAACCACTTTTGCACTTGTATTAGTGTGGAGAAAACACTTTTCGCACTTGTGTTAGTGTTGAAAAACCACTTTTCGCACTTGTGTTAGTGTTGAAAAACCACTTTTTGCACTTGTGTTGGTGCAGGAAACCACTTTTGCACTTGTATTAGTGTGGAAAAAACACTTTTCGCACTTGTGTTAGTGTTGAAAAACCACTTTTTGCACTTGTGTTAGTGTTGAAAAAACACTTTTCGCACTTGTGTTAATGTTGAAAAACCACTTTTCGCACTTGTGTTGGTGCAGGAAACCACTTTTCGCACTTGTGTTAGTGTTGAAAAACCACTTTTCGCACTTGTGTTAGTGTTGAAAAACCACTTTTCGCACTTGTGTTGGTGCAGGAAACCACTTTTGCACTTGTATTAGTGTGGAAAAAACACTTTTTGCACTTGTGATAGTTTTGAAAAACCACTTTTCGCACTTGTGTTGGTGCAGGAAACCACTTTTGCACTTGTTTTAGTGTGGAAAAAACACTTTTCGCACTTGTGTTATTGTTGAAAAACCACTTTTCGCACTTGTGTTAGTGTTGAAAAAACCACTTTTCGCACTTGTGTTAGTGTTGAAAAACCACTTTTAGCATTTGTGTTGGTGCAGGAAACAACTTTTGCACTTGTATTAGTGTGGAAAAAACACCTTTTGCACTTGTGATAGTGTTGAAAAACCACATTTCGCACTTGTGTTAGTGTTGAAAAACCACTTTTCGCACTTGTGTTGGTGCAGGAAACCACTTTTGCACTTGTATTAGTGTGGAAAAAACACTTTTTGCACTTGTGATAGTGTTGAAAAACCACTTTTCGCACTTGTGTTAGTGTTGAAAAACCACTTTTCGCACTTGTGTTAGTGTTGAAAAACCACTTTTCGCACTTGTGTTGGTGCAGGAAACCACTTTTGCACTTGTATTAGTGTGGAAAAAACACTTTTCGCATTTGTGTTAGTGTTGAAAAACCACTTTTCGCACTTATGTTAGTGTTGAAAAACCACTTTTCGCACTTGTGTTGGTGCAGGAAACCGCTTTTGCACTTGTATTAGTGTGGAAAAAACACTTTTCGCACTTGTGTTAGTGTTGAAAAACCACTTTTTGCACTTGTGTTAGTGTTGAAAAACCACTTTTCGCACTTGTGTTGGTGCAGGAAACCACTTTTTCACTTGTATTAGTGTGGAAAAAACACTTTTCGCACTTGTGTTAGTGTTGAAAAACCACTTTTCGCACTTGTGTTAGTGTTGAAAAACCACTTTTCGCACTTGTGTTGGTGCAGGAAACCACTTTTCGCACTTGTGTTAGTGTTGGAAAACCACTTTTCGCACTTGTGTTAGTGTTGAAAAACCACTTTTCGCAGTTGTGTTGGTGCAGGAAACCACTTTTGCACTTGTATTAGTGTGGAAAAAACACTTTTTGCACTTGTGATAGTGTTGAAAAACCACTTTTCGCACTTGTGTTAGTGTTGAAAAACCACTTTTCGCAGTTGTGTTGGTGCAGGAAACCACTTTTGCACTTGTTTTAGTGTGGAAAAAACACTTTTCGCACTTGTGTTGGTGCAGGAAACCACTTTTGCACTTGTATTAGTGTGGAAAAACCACTTTTGCACTTGTTTTAGTGTGGAAAAAACACTTTTCGCACTTGTGTTGGTGCAGGAAACCACTTTTGCACTTGTATTAGTGTGGTAAAAACCACTTTTCGTACTTGTGTTAGTGTTGAAAAACCACATTTCGCACTTGTGTTAGTGTTGAAAAACCACTTTTCGCACTTGTGTTGGTGCAGGAAACCACTTTTGCACTTGTATTAGTGTGGAAAAAACACTTTTTGCACTTGTGATAGTGTTGAAAAACCACTTTTCGCACTTGTGTTAGTGTTGAAAAACCACTTTTCGCACTTGTGTTAGTGTTGAAAAACCACTTTTCGCACTTGTGTTGTTGCAGGAAACCACTTTTGCACTTGTATTAGTGTGGAAAAAACACTTTTTGCACTTGTGACAGTGTTGAAAAACCACTTTTCGCACGTGTTGGAGCAGGAAACCACTTTTGCACTTGTATTAGTGTGGAAAAACATTTTTTGCACTTCTGATAGTGTTGAAAAACCACTTTTCGCACTTGTGTTAGTGTTGAAAAACCACTTTTCGCACTTGTGTTAGTGTTGAAAAACCACTTTTCGCACTTGTGTTAGTGTTGAAAAACCACTTTTCGCACTTCTGTTGGTGCAGGAAACCACTTTTGCACTTCTATTAGTGTGGAAAAAACACTTTTCGCACTTGTGTTAGTGTTGAAAAACTACTTTTCGCACTTGTGTTAGTGTTGAAAAACCACTTTTCGCACTTGTGTTAGTGTTGAAAAACCACTTTTCGCACTTGTGTTGGTGCAGGAAACCACTTTTGCACTTGTATTAGTGTGGAAAAACCACTTTTCGCACTTGTGTTAGTGTTGAAAAACCACTTTTCGCACTTGTGTTAGTGTTGAAAAACCACTTTTAGCACTTGTGTTGGTGAAGGAAACCACTTTTGCACTTGTATTAGTGTGGAAAAACACTTTTTGCACTTGTGATAGTGTTGAAAAACCACATTTCGCACTTGTGTTAGTGTTGAAAAACCACTTTTCGCACTTGTGTTGGTGCAGGAAACCACTTTTGCACTTGTATTAGTGTGGAAAAAACACTTTTTGCACTTGTGATAGTGTTGAAAAACCACTTTTCGCACTTGTGTTAGTGTTGAAAAACCACTTTTTGCACTTGTGTTAGTGTTGAAAAACCACTTTTCGCACTTGTGTTGGTGCAGGAAACCACTTTTGCACTTGTATTAGTGTGGAAAAAACACTTTTTGCACTTGTGATAGTGTTGAAAAACCACTTTTCGCACTTGTGTTGGTGCACGAAACCACTTTTGCACTTGTATTAGTGTGGAAAAAACACTTTTTGCACTTGTGATAGTGTTGAAAAACCACTTTTCGCACTTGTGTTGGTGCAGGAAACCACTTTTGGCACTTGTATTAGTGTGGAAAAAACACTTTTCGCACTTGTGTTAGTGTTGAAAAACCACTTTTCGCACTTGTGTTAGTGTTGAAAAATCACTTTTCGCACTTGTGTTGGTGTAGGAAACCACTTTTCGCACTTGTGTTAGTGCAGGAAACCACTTTTGCACTTGTATTAGTGTGGAAAAAACACTTTTTGGACTTGATAGTGTTGAAAAACCACTTTTCGTTCTTGTGTTGGTGCAGGAAACCACTTTTGCACTTGTATTAGTGTGGAAAAAACACTTTTCGCACTTGTGTTAGTGTTGAAAAACCACTTTTCGCACTTGTGTTAGTGTTGAAAAACCACTTTTCGCACTTGTGTTGGTGCAGGAAACCACTTTTGCACTTGTATTAGTGTGGAAAAAACACTTTTTGCACTTGTGATAGTGTAGAAAAACCACTTTTCGCACTTGTGTTAGTGTTGAAAAACCACTTTTCGCACTTGTGTTGCTGCAGGAAACCACTTTTGCATTTGTATTAGTGTGGAAAAACCACTTTTCGCACTTGTGTTAGTGTTGAAAAACCACTTTTCGCACTTGTGTTAGTGTTGAAAAACCACTTTTAGCACTTGTGTTGGTGCAGGAAACCACTTTTGCACTTGTATTAGTGTGGAAAAAACACTTTTTGCACTTGTGATAGTGTTGAAAAACCACATTTCGCACTTGTGTTAGTATTGAAAAACCACTTTTCGCACTTGTGTTGGTGCAGGAAACCACTTTTGCACTTGTATTAGTGTGGAAAAAACACTTTTTGCACTTGTGATAGTGTTGAAAAACCACTTTTCGCACTTGTGTTAGTGTTGATAAACCACTTTTCACACTTGTGTTAGTGTTGAAAAACCACTTTTCGCACTTGTGTTGGTGCAGGAAACCACTTTTGCACTTGTATTAGTGTGGAAAAAACACTTTTTGCACATGTGATAGTGTTGAAAAACCACTTTTCGCACTTGTGTTAGTGTTGAAAAACCACTTTTCGCACTTGTGTTAGTGTTGAAAAACCACTTTTCGCACTTCTGTTGGTGCAGGAAACCACTTTTGCATTTGTATTAGTGTGGAAAAAACACTTTTTGCACCTGTGATAGTGTTGAAAAACCACTTTTCGCACTGGTGTTGGTGCAGGAAAACACTTTTGCACTTCTATTAGTGTGGAAAAAACACTTTTCGCACTTGCGTTAGTGTTGAAAAACCACTTTTCGCACATGTGTTAGTGTTGAAAAACCACTTTTCGCACTTGTGTTAGTGTTGAAAAACCACTTTTCGCACTTGTGTTGGTGCAGGAAACCACTTTTGCACTTGTATTAGTGTGGAAAAAACACTTTTCACACTTGTGTTAGTGTTGAAAAACCACTTTTCGCACATGTGTTAGTGTTGAAAACCACTTTTCGCACTTGTGTTAGTGTTGAAAAACCACTTTTCGCACTTGTGTTGGTGCAGGGAACCACTTTTGCACTTGTATTAGTGTGGAAAAAACACTTTTCGCACTTATGTTAGTGTTGAAAAACCACTTTTCGCACTTGTGTTGGTGCAGGAAACCACTTTTGCACTTTTATTAGTGTGGAAAAAACACTTTTTGCACTTGTGATAGTGTTGAAAAACCACTTTTCGCACTTGTGTTTGTGTGGAAAAACCACTTTTCGCACTTGTGTTAGTGTTGAAAAACCACTTTTCGCACTTGTGTTAGTGTTGAAAAACCACTTTTAGCACTTGTGTTGGTGAAGGAAACCACTTTTGCACTTGTATTAGTGTGGAAAAAACACTTTTTGCACTTGTGATAGTGTTGAAAAACCACATTTCGCACTTGTGTTGGTGCAGGAAACCACTTTTGCACTTGTATTAGTGTAGAAAAAACACTTTTTGCACTTGTGATAGTGTTGAAAAACCACTTTTCGCTCTTGTGTTGGTGCAGGAAACCACTTTTGCACTTGTATTAGTGTGGATAAACCACTTTTCGCACTTGTGTTAGTGTTGAAAAACCACTTTTTGCACTTGTGTTAGTGTTGAAAAACCACTTTTTGCACTTGTGTTAGTGTTGAAAAACCACTTTTAGCACTTGTGTTGGTGAAGGAAACCACTTTTGCACTTGTATTAGTGTGGAAAAAACACTTTTTGCACTTGTGATAGTGTTGCAAAACCACATTTCGCACTTGTGTTAGTGTTGAAAAACCACTTTTCGCACTTGTGTTTGTGCAGGAAACCACTTTTGCACTTGTATTAGTGTGGAAAAAACACTATTTGCACTTGTGATAGTGTTGAAAAACCACTTTTCGCACTTGTGTTAGTGTTGAAAAACCACTTTTTGCACTTGTGTTAGTGTTGAAAAACCACTTTTCGCACTTGTGTTGGTGCAGGAAACCACTTTTGCACTTGTATTAGTGTGGAAAAAACACTTTTTGCACTTGTGATAGTGTTGAAAACCACTTTTCGCACTTGTGTTGGGGCAGGAAACCACTTTTTCACTTGTATTAGTGTGGAAAAAACACTTTTTGCACTTGTGATATTGTTGAAAAACCACTTTTCGCACATGTTTTAGTGTTGAAAAACGACTTTTCGCACTTGTGTTGGTGCAGGAAACCACTTTTGCACTTGTATTAGTGTGGAAAAACCACTTTTCGCACTTGTGTTAGTGTTGAAAAACCACTTTTCGCACTTGTGTTAGTGTTGAAAAACCACTTTTCGCACTTGTGTTGGTGCAGGAAACCACTTTTGCACTTGTATTAGTGTGGAAAAAACACTTTTCGCACATGTGTGAGTGTTGAAAAACCACTTTTCGCACTTGTGTTAGTGTTGAAAAACCACTTTTTGCACTTGTGTTAGTGTTGAAAAACCACTTTTAGCACTTGTGTTGGTGAAGGAAACCACTTTTGCACTTGTATTAGTGTGGAAAAAACACTTTTTGCACTTGTGATAGTGTTGCAAAACCACATTTCGCTCTTGTGTTCGTGTTGAAATACCACTTTTCGCACTTGTGTTGGTGCAGGAAACCACTTTTGCACTTGTATTAGTGTGGAAAAAACACTATTTGCACTTGTGATAGTGTTGAAAAACCACTTTTCGCACTTGTGTTAGTGTTGAAAAACCACTTTTTGCACTTGTGTTAGTGTTGAAAAACCACTTTTCGCACTTGTGTTGGTGCAGGAAACCACTTTTGCACTTGTATTAGTGTGGAAAAAACACTTTTTGCACTTGTGATAGTGTTGAAAAACCACTTTTCGCACTTGTGTTGGGGCAGGAAACCACTTTTTCACTTGTATTAGTGTGGAAAAAACACTTTTTGCACTTGTGATAGTGTTGAAAAACCACTTTTCGCACATGTTTTAGTGTTGAAAAACGACTTTTCGCACTTGTGTTGGTGCAGGAAACCACTTTTGCACTTGTATTAGTGTGGAAAAACCACTTTTCGCACTTGTGTTAGTGTTGAAAAACCACTTTTCGCACTTGTGTTAGTGTTGAAAAACCACTTTTCGCACTTGTGTTGGTGCAGGAAACCACTTTTGCACTTGTATTAGTGTGGAAAAAACACTTTTCGCACATGTGTGAGTGTTGAAAAACCACTTTTCGCACTTGTGTTAGTGTTGAAAAACCACTTTTCGCACTTGTGTTAGTGTTGAAAAATCACTTTTTGCACTTGTGTTGGTGCAGGAAACCACTTTTGCACTTGTAGTAGTGTGGAAAAAACACTTTTTGCACTTGTGATAGTGTTGAAAAACCACTTTTCACACTTGTGTTGGTGCAGGAAACCACTTTTGCACTTGTATTAGTGTGGAAAAAACACTTTTCGCACTTGTGTTAGTGTTGAAAAACCACTTTTCGCACTTGTGTTAGTGTTGAAAAACCACTTTTCGCACTTGTGTTAGTGTTGAAAAACCACTTTTCGCACTTGTGTTGGTGCAGGAAACCACTTTTCGCACTTGTGTTAGTGTTGAAAAACCACTTTTCGCACTTGTGTTAGTGTTGAAAAACCACTTTTAGCACTTGTGTTGGTGAAGGAAACCACTTTTGCACTTGTATTAGTGTGGAAAAAACACTTTTTGCACTTGTGATAGTGTAGAAAAACCACTTTTCGCACTTGTGTTAGTGTTGAAAAACCACTTTTCGCACTTGTGTTGCTGCAGGAAACCACTTTTGCATTTGTATTAGTGTGGAAAAACCACTTTTCGCACTTGTGTTAGTGTTGAAAAACCACTTTTCGCACTTGTGTTAGTGTTGAAAAACCACTTTTAGCACTTGTGTTGGTGCAGGAAACCACTTTTGCACTTGTATTAGTGTGGAAAAAACACTTTTTGCACTTGTGATAGTGTTGAAAAACCACATTTCGCACTTGTGTTAGTATTGAAAAACCACTTTTCGCACTTGTGTTGGTGCAGGAAACCACTTTTGCACTTGTATTAGTGTGGAAAAAACACTTTTTGCACTTGTGATAGTGTTGAAAAACCACTTTTCGCACTTGTGTTAGTGTTGATAAACCACTTTTCACACTTGTGTTAGTGTTGAAAAACCACTTTTCGCACTTGTGTTGGTGCAGGAAACCACTTTTGCACTTGTATTAGTGTGGAAAAAACACTTTTTGCACATGTGATAGTGTTGAAAAACCACTTTTCGCACTTGTGTTAGTGTTGAAAAACCACTTTTCGCACTTGTGTTAGTGTTGAAAAACCACTTTTCGCACTTCTGTTGGTGCAGGAAACCACTTTTGCATTTGTATTAGTGTGGAAAAAACACTTTTTGCACCTGTGATAGTGTTGAAAAACCACTTTTCGCACTGGTGTTGGTGCAGGAAAACACTTTTGCACTTCTATTAGTGTGGAAAAAACACTTTTCGCACTTGCGTTAGTGTTGAAAAACCACTTTTCGCACATGTGTTAGTGTTGAAAAACCACTTTTCGCACTTGTGTTAGTGTTGAAAAACCACTTTTCGCACTTGTGTTGGTGCAGGAAACCACTTTTGCACTTGTATTAGTGTGGAAAAAACACTTTTCACACTTGTGTTAGTGTTGAAAAACCACTTTTCGCACATGTGTTAGTGTTGAAAACCACTTTTCGCACTTGTGTTAGTGTTGAAAAACCACTTTTCGCACTTGTGTTGGTGCAGGGAACCACTTTTGCACTTGTATTAGTGTGGAAAAAACACTTTTCGCACTTATGTTAGTGTTGAAAAACCACTTTTCGCACTTGTGTTGGTGCAGGAAACCACTTTTGCACTTTTATTAGTGTGGAAAAAACACTTTTTGCACTTGTGATAGTGTTGAAAAACCACTTTTCGCACTTGTGTTTGTGTGGAAAAACCACTTTTCGCACTTGTGTTAGTGTTGAAAAACCACTTTTCGCACTTGTGTTAGTGTTGAAAAACCACTTTTAGCACTTGTGTTGGTGAAGGAAACCACTTTTGCACTTGTATTAGTGTGGAAAAAACACTTTTTGCACTTGTGATAGTGTTGAAAAACCACATTTCGCACTTGTGTTGGTGCAGGAAACCACTTTTGCACTTGTATTAGTGTAGAAAAAACACTTTTTGCACTTGTGATAGTGTTGAAAAACCACTTTTCGCTCTTGTGTTGGTGCAGGAAACCACTTTTGCACTTGTATTAGTGTGGATAAACCACTTTTCGCACTTGTGTTAGTGTTGAAAAACCACTTTTTGCACTTGTGTTAGTGTTGAAAAACCACTTTTTGCACTTGTGTTAGTGTTGAAAAACCACTTTTAGCACTTGTGTTGGTGAAGGAAACCACTTTTGCACTTGTATTAGTGTGGAAAAAACACTTTTTGCACTTGTGATAGTGTTGCAAAACCACATTTCGCACTTGTGTTAGTGTTGAAAAACCACTTTTCGCACTTGTGTTTGTGCAGGAAACCACTTTTGCACTTGTATTAGTGTGGAAAAAACACTATTTGCACTTGTGATAGTGTTGAAAAACCACTTTTCGCACTTGTGTTAGTGTTGAAAAACCACTTTTTGCACTTGTGTTAGTGTTGAAAAACCACTTTTCGCACTTGTGTTGGTGCAGGAAACCACTTTTGCACTTGTATTAGTGTGGAAAAAACACTTTTTGCACTTGTGATAGTGTTGAAAACCACTTTTCGCACTTGTGTTGGGGCAGGAAACCACTTTTTCACTTGTATTAGTGTGGAAAAAACACTTTTTGCACTTGTGATATTGTTGAAAAACCACTTTTCGCACATGTTTTAGTGTTGAAAAACGACTTTTCGCACTTGTGTTGGTGCAGGAAACCACTTTTGCACTTGTATTAGTGTGGAAAAACCACTTTTCGCACTTGTGTTAGTGTTGAAAAACCACTTTTCGCACTTGTGTTAGTGTTGAAAAACCACTTTTCGCACTTGTGTTGGTGCAGGAAACCACTTTTGCACTTGTATTAGTGTGGAAAAAACACTTTTCGCACATGTGTGAGTGTTGAAAAACCACTTTTCGCACTTGTGTTAGTGTTGAAAAACCACTTTTTGCACTTGTGTTAGTGTTGAAAAACCACTTTTAGCACTTGTGTTGGTGAAGGAAACCACTTTTGCACTTGTATTAGTGTGGAAAAAACACTTTTTGCACTTGTGATAGTGTTGCAAAACCACATTTCGCTCTTGTGTTCGTGTTGAAATACCACTTTTCGCACTTGTGTTGGTGCAGGAAACCACTTTTGCACTTGTATTAGTGTGGAAAAAACACTATTTGCACTTGTGATAGTGTTGAAAAACCACTTTTCGCACTTGTGTTAGTGTTGAAAAACCACTTTTTGCACTTGTGTTAGTGTTGAAAAACCACTTTTCGCACTTGTGTTGGTGCAGGAAACCACTTTTGCACTTGTATTAGTGTGGAAAAAACACTTTTTGCACTTGTGATAGTGTTCAAAAACCACTTTTCGCACTTGTGTTGGGGCAGGAAACCACTTTTTCACTTGTATTAGTGTGGAAAAAACACTTTTTGCACTTGTGATAGTGTTGAAAAACCACTTTTCGCACATGTTTTAGTGTTGAAAAACGACTTTTCGCACTTGTGTTGGTGCAGGAAACCACTTTTGCACTTGTATTAGTGTGGAAAAACCACTTTTCGCACTTGTGTTAGTGTTGAAAAACCACTTTTCGCACTTGTGTTAGTGTTGAAAAACCACTTTTCGCACTTGTGTTGGTGCAGGAAACCACTTTTGCACTTGTATTAGTGTGGAAAAAACACTTTTCGCACATGTGTGAGTGTTGAAAAACCACTTTTCGCACTTGTGTTAGTGTTGAAAAACCACTTTTCGCACTTGTGTTAGTGTTGAAAAATCACTTTTTGCACTTGTGTTGGTGCAGGAAACCACTTTTGCACTTGTAGTAGTGTGGAAAAAACACTTTTTGCACTTGTGATAGTGTTGAAAAACCACTTTTCACACTTGTGTTGGTGCAGGAAACCACTTTTGCACTTGTATTAGTGTGGAAAAAACACTTTTCGCACTTGTGTTAGTGTTGAAAAACCACTTTTCGCACTTGTGTTAGTGTTGAAAAACCACTTTTCGCACTTGTGTTAGTGTTGAAAAACCACTTTTCGCACTTGTGTTGGTGCAGGAAACCACTTTTCGCACTTGTGTTAGTGTTGAAAAACCACTTTTCGCACTTGTGTTAGTGTTGAAAAACCACTTTTAGCACTTGTGTTGGTGAAGGAAACCACTTTTGCACTTGTATAAGTGTGGAAAAACACTTTTTGCACTTGTGATAGTGTTGAAAAACCACATTTCGCACTTGTGTTAGTGTTGAAAAACCACTTTTCGCACTTGTGTTGGTGCAGGAAACCACTTTTGCACTTGTATTAGTGTGGAAAAAACACTTTTTGCACTTGTGATAGTGTTGAAAAACCACTTTTCGCACTTGTGTTAGTGTTGAAAAACCACTTTTTGCACTTGTGTTAGTGTTGAAAAACCACTTTTCGCACTTGTGTTGGTGCAGGAAACCACTTTTGCACTTGTATAAGTGTGGAAAAAACACTTTTTGCACATGTGATAGTGTTGAAAAACCACTTTTCGCACTTGTGTTGGTGCAGGAAACCACTTTTGCACTTGTATTAGTGTGGAAAAAACACTTTTTGCACTTGTGATAGTGTTGAAAAACCACTTTTCGCACTTGTGTTGGTGCAGGAAACCACTTTTGCACTTGTATTAGTGTGGAAAAAACACTTTTTGCACTTGTGATAGTGTTGAAAAACCACTTTTCGCACTTGTGTTGGGGCAGGAAACCACTTTTTCACTTGTATTAGTGTGGAAAAAACACTTTTTGCACTTGTGATAGTGTTGAAAAACCACTTTTCGCACATGTTTTAGTGTTGAAAAACGACTTTTCGCACTTGTGTTGGTGCAGGAAACCACTTTTGCACTTGTATTAGTGTGGAAAAACCACTTTTCGCACTTGTGTTAGTGTTGAAAAACCACTTTTCGCACTTGTGTTAGTGTTGAAAAACCACTTTTCGCACTTGTGTTGGTGCAGGAAACCACTTTTGCACTTGTATTAGTGTGGAAAAAACACTTTTCGCACATGTGTGAGTGTTGAAAAACCACTTTTCGCACTTGTGTTAGTGTTGAAAAACCACTTTTCGCACTTGTGTTAGTGTTGAAAAATCACTTTTTGCACTTGTGTTGGTGCAGGAAACCACTTTTGCACTTGTAGTAGTGTGGAAAAAACACTTTTTGCACTTGTGATAGTGTTGAAAAACCACTTTTCACACTTGTGTTGGTGCAGGAAACCACTTTTGCACTTGTATTAGTGTGGAAAAAACACTTTTCGCACTTGTGTTAGTGTTGAAAAACCACTTTTCGCACTTGTGTTAGTGTTGAAAAACCACTTTTCGCACTTGTGTTAGTGTTGAAAAACCACTTTTCGCACTTGTGTTGGTGCAGGAAACCACTTTTCGCACTTGTGTTAGTGTTGAAAAACCACTTTTCGCACTTGTGTTAGTGTTGAAAAACCACTTTTAGCACTTGTGTTGGTGAAGGAAACCACTTTTGCACTTGTATAAGTGTGGAAAAACACTTTTTGCACTTGTGATAGTGTTGAAAAACCACATTTCGCACTTGTGTTAGTGTTGAAAAACCACTTTTCGCACTTGTGTTGGTGCAGGAAACCACTTTTGCACTTGTATTAGTGTGGAAAAAACACTTTTTGCACTTGTGATAGTGTTGAAAAACCACTTTTCGCACTTGTGTTAGTGTTGAAAAACCACTTTTTGCACTTGTGTTAGTGTTGAAAAACCACTTTTCGCACTTGTGTTGGTGCAGGAAACCACTTTTGCACTTGTATAAGTGTGGAAAAAACACTTTTTGCACATGTGATAGTGTTGAAAAACCACTTTTCGCACTTGTGTTGGTGCAGGAAACCACTTTTGCACTTGTATTAGTGTGGAAAAAACACTTTTTGCACTTGTGATAGTGTTGAAAAACCACTTTTCGCACTTGTGTTGGTGCAGGAAACCACTTTTGCACTTGTATTAGTGTGGAAAAAACACTTTTTGCACTTGTGATAGTGTAGAAAAACCACTTTTCGCACTTGTGTTAGTGTTGAAAAACCACTTTTCGCACTTGTGTTGCTGCAGGAAACCACTTTTGCATTTGTATTAGTGTGGAAAAACCACTTTTCGCACTTGTGTTAGTGTTGAAAAACCACTTTTCGCACTTGTGTTAGTGTTGAAAAACCACTTTTAGCACTTGTGTTGGTGCAGGAAACCACTTTTGCACTTGTATTAGTGTGGAAAAAACACTTTTTGCACTTGTGATAGTGTTGAAAAACCACATTTCGCACTTGTGTTAGTATTGAAAAACCACTTTTCGCACTTGTGTTGGTGCAGGAAACCACTTTTGCACTTGTATTAGTGTGGAAAAAACACTTTTTGCACTTGTGATAGTGTTGAAAAACCACTTTTCGCACTTGTGTTAGTGTTGATAAACCACTTTTCACACTTGTGTTAGTGTTGAAAAACCACTTTTCGCACTTGTGTTGGTGCAGGAAACCACTTTTGCACTTGTATTAGTGTGGAAAAAACACTTTTTGCACATGTGATAGTGTTGAAAAACCACTTTTCGCACTTGTGTTAGTGTTGAAAAACCACTTTTCGCACTTGTGTTAGTGTTGAAAAACCACTTTTCGCACTTCTGTTGGTGCAGGAAACCACTTTTGCATTTGTATTAGTGTGGAAAAAACACTTTTTGCACCTGTGATAGTGTTGAAAAACCACTTTTCGCACTGGTGTTGGTGCAGGAAAACACTTTTGCACTTCTATTAGTGTGGAAAAAACACTTTTCGCACTTGCGTTAGTGTTGAAAAACCACTTTTCGCACATGTGTTAGTGTTGAAAAACCACTTTTCGCACTTGTGTTAGTGTTGAAAAACCACTTTTCGCACTTGTGTTGGTGCAGGAAACCACTTTTGCACTTGTATTAGTGTGGAAAAAACACTTTTCACACTTGTGTTAGTGTTGAAAAACCACTTTTCGCACATGTGTTAGTGTTGAAAACCACTTTTCGCACTTGTGTTAGTGTTGAAAAACCACTTTTCGCACTTGTGTTGGTGCAGGGAACCACTTTTGCACTTGTATTAGTGTGGAAAAAACACTTTTCGCACTTATGTTAGTGTTGAAAAACCACTTTTCGCACTTGTGTTGGTGCAGGAAACCACTTTTGCACTTTTATTAGTGTGGAAAAAACACTTTTTGCACTTGTGATAGTGTTGAAAAACCACTTTTCGCACTTGTGTTTGTGTGGAAAAACCACTTTTCGCACTTGTGTTAGTGTTGAAAAACCACTTTTCGCACTTGTGTTAGTGTTGAAAAACCACTTTTAGCACTTGTGTTGGTGAAGGAAACCACTTTTGCACTTGTATTAGTGTGGAAAAAACACTTTTTGCACTTGTGATAGTGTTGAAAAACCACATTTCGCACTTGTGTTGGTGCAGGAAACCACTTTTGCACTTGTATTAGTGTAGAAAAAACACTTTTTGCACTTGTGATAGTGTTGAAAAACCACTTTTCGCTCTTGTGTTGGTGCAGGAAACCACTTTTGCACTTGTATTAGTGTGGATAAACCACTTTTCGCACTTGTGTTAGTGTTGAAAAACCACTTTTTGCACTTGTGTTAGTGTTGAAAAACCACTTTTTGCACTTGTGTTAGTGTTGAAAAACCACTTTTAGCACTTGTGTTGGTGAAGGAAACCACTTTTGCACTTGTATTAGTGTGGAAAAAACACTTTTTGCACTTGTGATAGTGTTGCAAAACCACATTTCGCACTTGTGTTAGTGTTGAAAAACCACTTTTCGCACTTGTGTTTGTGCAGGAAACCACTTTTGCACTTGTATTAGTGTGGAAAAAACACTATTTGCACTTGTGATAGTGTTGAAAAACCACTTTTCGCACTTGTGTTAGTGTTGAAAAACCACTTTTTGCACTTGTGTTAGTGTTGAAAAACCACTTTTCGCACTTGTGTTGGTGCAGGAAACCACTTTTGCACTTGTATTAGTGTGGAAAAAACACTTTTTGCACTTGTGATAGTGTTGAAAACCACTTTTCGCACTTGTGTTGGGGCAGGAAACCACTTTTTCACTTGTATTAGTGTGGAAAAAACACTTTTTGCACTTGTGATATTGTTGAAAAACCACTTTTCGCACATGTTTTAGTGTTGAAAAACGACTTTTCGCACTTGTGTTGGTGCAGGAAACCACTTTTGCACTTGTATTAGTGTGGAAAAACCACTTTTCGCACTTGTGTTAGTGTTGAAAAACCACTTTTCGCACTTGTGTTAGTGTTGAAAAACCACTTTTCGCACTTGTGTTGGTGCAGGAAACCACTTTTGCACTTGTATTAGTGTGGAAAAAACACTTTTCGCACATGTGTGAGTGTTGAAAAACCACTTTTCGCACTTGTGTTAGTGTTGAAAAACCACTTTTTGCACTTGTGTTAGTGTTGAAAAACCACTTTTAGCACTTGTGTTGGTGAAGGAAACCACTTTTGCACTTGTATTAGTGTGGAAAAAACACTTTTTGCACTTGTGATAGTGTTGCAAAACCACATTTCGCTCTTGTGTTCGTGTTGAAATACCACTTTTCGCACTTGTGTTGGTGCAGGAAACCACTTTTGCACTTGTATTAGTGTGGAAAAAACACTATTTGCACTTGTGATAGTGTTGAAAAACCACTTTTCGCACTTGTGTTAGTGTTGAAAAACCACTTTTTGCACTTGTGTTAGTGTTGAAAAACCACTTTTCGCACTTGTGTTGGTGCAGGAAACCACTTTTGCACTTGTATTAGTGTGGAAAAAACACTTTTTGCACTTGTGATAGTGTTGAAAAACCACTTTTCGCACTTGTGTTGGGGCAGGAAACCACTTTTTCACTTGTATTAGTGTGGAAAAAACACTTTTTGCACTTGTGATAGTGTTGAAAAACCACTTTTCGCACATGTTTTAGTGTTGAAAAACGACTTTTCGCACTTGTGTTGGTGCAGGAAACCACTTTTGCACTTGTATTAGTGTGGAAAAACCACTTTTCGCACTTGTGTTAGTGTTGAAAAACCACTTTTCGCACTTGTGTTAGTGTTGAAAAACCACTTTTCGCACTTGTGTTGGTGCAGGAAACCACTTTTGCACTTGTATTAGTGTGGAAAAAACACTTTTCGCACATGTGTGAGTGTTGAAAAACCACTTTTCGCACTTGTGTTAGTGTTGAAAAACCACTTTTCGCACTTGTGTTAGTGTTGAAAAATCACTTTTTGCACTTGTGTTGGTGCAGGAAACCACTTTTGCACTTGTAGTAGTGTGGAAAAAACACTTTTTGCACTTGTGATAGTGTTGAAAAACCACTTTTCACACTTGTGTTGGTGCAGGAAACCACTTTTGCACTTGTATTAGTGTGGAAAAAACACTTTTCGCACTTGTGTTAGTGTTGAAAAACCACTTTTCGCACTTGTGTTAGTGTTGAAAAACCACTTTTCGCACTTGTGTTAGTGTTGAAAAACCACTTTTCGCACTTGTGTTGGTGCAGGAAACCACTTTTCGCACTTGTGTTAGTGTTGAAAAACCACTTTTCGCACTTGTGTTAGTGTTGAAAAACCACTTTTAGCACTTGTGTTGGTGAAGGAAACCACTTTTGCACTTGTATTAGTGTGGAAAAAACACTTTTTGCACTTGTGATAGTGTAGAAAAACCACTTTTCGCACTTGTGTTAGTGTTGAAAAACCACTTTTCGCACTTGTGTTGCTGCAGGAAACCACTTTTGCATTTGTATTAGTGTGGAAAAACCACTTTTCGCACTTGTGTTAGTGTTGAAAAACCACTTTTCGCACTTGTGTTAGTGTTGAAAAACCACTTTTAGCACTTGTGTTGGTGCAGGAAACCACTTTTGCACTTGTATTAGTGTGGAAAAAACACTTTTTGCACTTGTGATAGTGTTGAAAAACCACATTTCGCACTTGTGTTAGTATTGAAAAACACTTTTCGCACTTGTGTTGGTGCAGGAAACCACTTTTGCACTTGTATTAGTGTGGAAAAAACACTTTTTGCACTTGTGATAGTGTTGAAAAACCACTTTTCGCACTTGTGTTAGTGTTGATAAACCACTTTTCACACTTGTGTTAGTGTTGAAAAACCACTTTTCGCACTTGTGTTGGTGCAGGAAACCACTTTTGCACTTGTATTAGTGTGGAAAAAACACTTTTTGCACATGTGATAGTGTTGAAAAACCACTTTTCGCACTTGTGTTAGTGTTGAAAAACCACTTTTCGCACTTGTGTTAGTGTTGAAAAACCACTTTTCGCACTTCTGTTGGTGCAGGAAACCACTTTTGCATTTGTATTAGTGTGGAAAAAACACTTTTTGCACCTGTGATAGTGTTGAAAAACCACTTTTCGCACTGGTGTTGGTGCAGGAAAACACTTTTGCACTTCTATTAGTGTGGAAAAAACACTTTTCGCACTTGCGTTAGTGTTGAAAAACCACTTTTCGCACATGTGTTAGTGTTGAAAAACCACTTTTCGCACTTGTGTTAGTGTTGAAAAACCACTTTTCGCACTTGTGTTGGTGCAGGAAACCACTTTTGCACTTGTATTAGTGTGGAAAAAACACTTTTCACACTTGTGTTAGTGTTGAAAAACCACTTTTCGCACATGTGTTAGTGTTGAAAACCACTTTTCGCACTTGTGTTAGTGTTGAAAAACCACTTTTCGCACTTGTGTTGGTGCAGGGAACCACTTTTGCACTTGTATTAGTGTGGAAAAAACACTTTTCGCACTTATGTTAGTGTTGAAAAACCACTTTTCGCACTTGTGTTGGTGCAGGAAACCACTTTTGCACTTTTATTAGTGTGGAAAAAACACTTTTTGCACTTGTGATAGTGTTGAAAAACCACTTTTCGCACTTGTGTTTGTGTGGAAAAACCACTTTTCGCACTTGTGTTAGTGTTGAAAAACCACTTTTCGCACTTGTGTTAGTGTTGAAAAACCACTTTTAGC
>NW_027617849.1:0-90000 GCF_964187855.1 Myxine glutinosa
AAAAAAAGCCTTAAAATGAAGACAAACACCGTAAAACTAGAGTAAATAACTCACGACAGTATATAACGATCGCTAAACCTTAAAGAACACTAATAACACATTTTGGTCATATTTTTAAATGAGTAATGAACACAATTAATAAATGAATTTGTAAAGAATAATAAATAAAATTAATACGATTATGTTATTCACCTTAAACATGGCGTCTCTTCTGAACACAAACACACATTTTAGCAGTCTTATCCAGCGGCGCTTTTTCAGTGACGTATGCGAGAATACGTTCCCTATCATGAATGATGGTCGATACCGTCGACCGTGGCAGCCCTAAGGCATAGACCTTATCGCGAATCGGTAAATATCAACAGAGGGCGCTCCACCGCAAAGCATGATGGTAAAGCGCGGCGTTACACGCGCTGCTTGCGAGCAAGGAGGAAGCGGACAAGCGGTAACTTATAAGCGTCTTTATTTCAGGAGCTCACTGTGACACTAGCGCGCTCCGGGCTGCGCGCCCGGTGTATATCATGAGGCCACGCCTACCCCTCGGGCGTGGCCACCGCCCACTTGGTGCGCGGAATGATGTCACCACGCCAGTGGGCTTTTGTGTCCGCCACATGCGCCCCCCCAGAATTCCCGCGCACCTGGAGGGCCAGTTTGCGGGGCAGACGAATGACCCGCCGAAGCGCCCCCTGGCGATCGGTGGCGTCCGGGGTGCAGGGATGCCAGGTAGGATGCCCCTGGCTGCCCCTGGGATGGGTGCAAGGCCGGGGGGCGGCGTGGCGGCGGGGCTGGGCGGTGCCGGGGGTCCGCCCGCAGGGGGGCGGCCCCGACGTGGGGGTCGGGCCACTGGCGGTGGATGGTCCACGTCGAGGTGGGCCGGCTTGAGGCGGTCCACCGAAACGCGGTCAGGAGTACCGCCAATGTCCAGGGTGAAGTGCTTCGCCCCGGTCTCCAGCACGCGGAAAGGCCCGTCATACGGGGGCTGCAGTGGCATGCCGTTGGCACCGGGGCGAAACTCTGGGCGGTCTCTTGCAGAGCGGAGCGCTGCTGTGCCGCAGACCATGGTGCCGTGGAGTCGGGGAGGAACTCGCCCGGCACCCGCAGCGGTTGCCCGAAGACCAACTCCGCCGCGGATGCGCGCAGGTCCTCCTTGGGCGCCGTCCGGAGGCCCAGCAGGACCCAGGGGAGCCTGTCGACCCAGCCGCCGTCGCGGAGGGTGGCCCGGAGCGCGGCCTTCAATGAGCGGTGAAATCGCTCACACAGGCCGTTAGCCTGGGGGTGGTAGGCCGTGGTTCGGTGCAGCCGGACCCTGAGCCCCTGCGCGACCGCCCCCCAGAGCTCCGGGGTGAACTGGGGGCCGCGGTCGGATGAGATGTCTGAGGGGGCGCCGAACCGGGCGACCCAGGTGGCGATGAAAGCCTGCGCGACATCGGCCGCCGTTGTCGACGCCAAGGGCACGGCCTCCGGCCACCGGGTGGTGCGGTCCACCATGGTGAGGATGTAGGTGAAACCCCGCGAGGGGGGCAGAGGTCCCACCAGGTCCACGTGGATGTGGTCAAACCGGCGTTCCGGCACCGTGAACGGGGCCAACGGGGCCTGGGTGTGCCGGTGCACCTTGGCGCGCTGGCACGCGAGGCACGTCCTGGCCCAGCCGCGGACGGCCTTCCGGAGGCCATGCCAGACGAACTTGTCGGCGATCAGCCTTTGGGAGGCCCTCGCGCCCGGGTGGGACAGGCCGTGGATGGCGTCAAACACCTGGCGCTGCCAGCCCGCGGGCACGATGGGGCGAGGATGCCCGAGGGAGACGTCGCACAAGAGGTCCGTGCCCGCGCCGTCGAACGGCACCTCGGTGACGCGGAGGCCCGTGACGGCGGTCCGCAAGGCCTGGACGTCGGGGTCAGCGGCCTGGTCCGCTGCCATCCGGGCATAGTCGATGCCGAGGTGGACTGCGTGGGCGACGGCCCGGGAAAGGCAATCCGCCACCGGGTTGTCCTTCCCCGTGACGTGCTGGATGTCCATCGTGTACTCGGACACGGCCGAGAGGTGACGCTGCTGCCGGGCCGACCACGGCTCGGTGACCTTGCCCATCGCGAAGATCAGCGGCTTGTGGTCGACGAAGGCAGTGAACGCACGGCCCTCGAGCAGATGGCGGAAGTGCCTGACCGCCAAGTGAAGCCCGAGCAACTCGCGGTCGAAGGTACTGTAACGGCGTTCGGGCGGGCGAAGCTGCCGGCTAAAGAACGCCAGCGGTTGCCAAGCTCCACGCACCCATTGCTCGTGCACTGCGCCCACCGCGTAGTCCGAGGCATCGGTGGTGAGGGCGATCGGTGCATCGGGCGCCGGTGTGCGCGAGCATGGTGGCGTTAGCCAAGGCGAGCTTCGCGCCCGTGAACGCCGTGTCCATCTGCTCGGTCCAGGTAACGTCGCCTTTGCCCGGCTTACCTCGGAGAGCTTCGTGCAGGGGGCGCAGGAGCTGGGCGATACGGGGCAGGAACCGATGGTAAAAGTTCACCATGCCCAGGAAGTCCTGCAGCCCTCTGATCGTGCGGGGGGCGCGGAAACCCCTTCACCGCCTCCACCTTGGCCGGCAGGGGGACGGCTCCGTGCCTGGTGACACGGTGCCCCAGAAAATCGATTATGGCGGCGCCGAACCGGCACTTTGCGGGGTTCACAATCAGGCCATGCTGGCCCAGGCGTTCGAAGAGCGTGCGGAGGTGGCGTAGGTGCTCTTCGCGGGACGCGCTAACGACGAGGATATCGTCCAGGTAGACGTAGACAAAATCCAAGTCGCGCAGGACGCTGTCCATCAGTCGCTGGAATGCCTGAGCCGCATTCTTCAGACCGAAGGGCATGCGCAGGAACTCGAAGAGTCCGAATGGTGTGATGACCGCCGTCTTCGGGACGTCCTCCGGCCTGACGGGGACCTGATGGTAGCCGCGTATGAGGTCCACCTTCGAGAAGGACATGCCCGCCAAACGGGCGGAAAAGTCCTGAATGTGGGGGACGGGGTAGCGGTCGGGAGTCGTGGTGTCATTGAGACGGCGATAGTCCCCGCACGGTCGCCATCCCCCGCCGGGCTTCGGCACGATGTGCAGCGGCGACGCCCAAGCGCTCTCTGAGTGCCGAACGATGCCGAGTCGCTCCAGGGTAGCGAACCCCACTTTTGCCACCGCCAGCTTCGTCGGCTCGAGGCGGCGTGCCCGGGCGTAGACCGGTGGCCCGACGGTGGGGATGTGATGGGCCACCCCGTGCTTGACGGCCCCCCGCCGAGAAGGTGGGCCGCGTGAGCGCCGGGGAAGCCGGCGAGGAGGCGGGGTGAATGCGTCCGCTGCCGGGAAGCGTACAGACCAACGTGGCCAGAACCGAACCGTTCGGCAAGCCGCTTGGCAAGCCGCTCGTTGAGCTGCTCGCCGAGCTGGGCAACGCACAAGCGAGTGAGCTGAACGTCTCGGCCTGGACAAGACGTCTGCGCTTGACGTCGACCAGGAGCCCATTAGCGCACAGGAAGTCCGCGCCAAGCAGTGCCACGGGCACGTCGGCGGTGACGAACGTCCATCGGAAAAACTGCCCTCCGAACCGCAGAGAGAGGCAGCGTTTTCTGTACGTACGGATGGGCGTCCCGTTCGCGGCAAGCAGCGCGGGGCCCCCACCCGCGGCGTGCTTGTCTGACGTGCCGGCGGGAACGACACTCACCTGCGCTCCCGTGTCGCACAGGTAACGGCGCCCGGAGAAGGTGTCCGTTATGAACAGCAGGCTGCTCGAACGGCCGGCGCTCATCGCCACTATTGAGCGCCGGCCCGGGCATTTCCCGACCTGTTGAAGGAGCATGGTGGATGACACTGCCGAGCTTCGTGGCCGAACTTGGTGTGGAACCAGCACCAGGTGGTGGAGCTGGAGGAGCGCGGCTGGCTCCGCCAGGCCGGTGGAGTTGGCGGGTTTCCCCGCGGTGGCGGTTTTCGCCGCGGCGGTGGGCGGGGCGTGGCAGCGGTCACGAGGTGCGTATCAGCATGCTGCGTATGCTGTATAAGCTGATGCTGTGGATCAGCAGCATCAGCAGCATTAGCAGCATCAGCAGCATTAGCAGCATCAGCCACGAGGGCCGTGACGGCCACGCCGACTCTCGCCCGCGTGTCCGAAGCGGCGAAGTACTTGTCCGCCTCGGCCGCCAATGCTCGGGGTTCCGTTAGCCAGGTCCCGGCCAACGCGAGGCGAACCTGCGCTGGAAGTTGGCGACGGAAAAGCGCCCAAAATAGAGAACCGGGGGCTTCGTCGCCCAACAGTGACAGCATATGGTCCATTCGGACCGACGGGCGCGTGTCACCGAGCTCGGGGAGATCCAGGAGGCGGTCGGCCCGTGCGTCATCCGTGAGGCCGAACGTGGCTAGGAGTAGCCGCTTGAGTGCCTCGTACTTGTGGCCGTCCGGTGGGTGGCGAAGGACGGAGACAACTCGAGCGGCCGTGCCGGGCCCGAGGGAGGCGACGACGTGGCAATAGCGCGTGTCATCGCCGGTGAGGCGCCGAAGCTGAAATTGGGCTTCGGCCTGGACGAACCAGACTTCGGCCTGAGCCTCCCAAAATTCGGGAAGTTTGATGAAGTTGGCCATGGCAATGGCGTCGTGTGTGGAAGGATCGCTCCGGCAGATCCAACGTCGAGGGGGTCACCAGTAAAGCGCGGCGTTACGCGCGCTGCTTGCAAGCAAGGAGGAAGCGGACAAGCGGTAACTTATAAGCGTCTTTATTTCAGGAGCTCACTGTGACACTAGCGCGCTCCGGGCTGCGCGCCCGGTGTATATCATGAGGCCACGCCTACCCCTCGGGCATGGCCACCGCCCACTTGGTGCGCGGAATGATGTCACCACGCCAGTGGGCTTTTGTGTCCGCCACACGGGGATCGAAAAGGGGGCAAAGGTAAACACGAACCCAGAAGAGGAAGCGTCTGTCTATGATCGACGCTATGTTTACGGAAAGGAAGATGGCTAATGTGAAAGAAATTCAGCGTTTTTTGGAATTAAAATCCAGCGATTTAAAGAAATATTTGAGGGAAAGTGGGGTTCCCATTGGAGAAGAGAAACAACCTGCTTATGCAAGAACAGTTCCTGAATGTTGAAACCTCGATCGGCCATACAAATATCGCCGGGCTGGAACTTGTCTACAATGTTCGTCATCTTTACAATTTTTTTGTCTGACGTGTTTCCTCCTGTAGGTTTGGAAATGTATGAATTTGTTCCGCTAGGTGTAATACCAACAAAGCACTTGAGAGTAGGTCTTGACATATTGGCTGTACACTTGCGAACAAAACTTGGGAGTCGGTGCTTTGTCCTAATCCAAAGCGAAATGCGAGGTCCTCGTCGTGAAGATTAAGCCGAAGCTTCATGAGTGTCATGAATAGTTGATCCTCTAAAGATTGAGATCGCTTAACTCTGAGTTTTGTAGTATTGTTTATTTGCCAGGTCTTGTCTTCCATTGATAATTTCCCCTCATAATAATGAAGGTTCTGTGCATGAGGGGATACTTTTGCTAATAACCACTTAAACAGGTCATAACTAGGTAAACCTGTATAAAGTTTCACAAGTTCATCACAGTTTGCTATGTCCGAAACAGCAATGGCGGATTTCAGTTTGCAATTACATACTGCAATGGCGGCTTTCAGTTTTGCGACGGTGTCCTTGGCTTGCAAATACTGGCTCATGAGCTGATCACAGTTCACAGTTAATTTGTCACAGTAAAAAAAGTCCTAAAAGTAGTTTAAAGTGGTAAGGATCACGTAGTGCGTCAATGTAAACAAGCAGTCTGTCAAAGTGACAGCGACCGCCGGCGGCGCTATTGCCCCTTTCCGATCCCATGACGCATTGCGGTTCCGATTTGCGATAAGGTCCATGCACTATCACCAACACTTTTTCACCTTTTTCATACCTTTTAATCAGATTTAACTTATCTTCCATCGTAACCACATTACGCTTGGAAACACTAGCATTATCCTTCTTAGGACCCATGGCTAACACAGACACAGTAAAGGAATACTGTACGTCGCCTCTGTTTTGAATGAGAACCAGCAGTTGCGCGTACGTACAGTATACTGTACGTACATTTATATATTTTTTAAATGTAATTTTTATTGTATTTTAAATTGTTTTTTTAGCTTCTTTTATTGTTAATTTATGTACTATTTTATTTATTTTAAATATATTTTAAAGGGAATTTTTTTTTTTCACGTCCGTAGGAGTGACGTAAAGTCGCACATAATGACGTTCGCTGAACTGAAATTTACACTAGAAGAGTGGCGTAAAGTCGGATTTGACGTAGGTCGAAATGGCGTAAAACGGAGTATGACTGTATATATATATATATATATATATATATAAATATATATATATATATATATATATATATATATATATATATATATATGTATATATATATATATATGTATATATATATATATATATATATATATATATATATATATATATATATATACATATACATATATATATATATATATATATATATATATATATATATATATATATATATATATATATATATATATATATATATATATATACACAAAGAATTAAGTTAAGCACCCCCCCCGTTTTTTTACAACCTCGCACATTACAAGTTTGTTGTCGTCAAAACAGTGTAATATACCCATGATATTGCTATATTTTCTGGAGAAGTGATATTATGGTCACATAAAAACATAACAATCATGCCGTTTTCAATATTTTATTCTGAATAATTTAAGGTGAAATTTTTTGGGAATTTTAGGCATATTTTCACCTCAATTTAAGTATGGAGCTATAGGTCCATCACGGACAGTGTGGATGACGTTTATGTTTTCTAACGTACAGTCATTGTTCTGAGAAGACCTCTAGCGATCTTTGCGTCAAGAACGTGTGTAGGACCCACGTGATCGGATCACTGACTCAACCCTACGTCTCATAGACCCTGTAAGCCGTCGTATGCGTTGCTGTGGCAGGTTGTTCCATTCCCGATGTAATGCACGTTCCAATTCATCCAGATTGGCTATTGGAGGGACCATCTTCGCAATTTGTCGTCCCAACATGTCCCAAACGTGCTCGAGGGGGTTCAGGTTCAGGACAGGATTAGGGGGTGCTTAACTTAATTCTTTGTGTAGGGGTGCTTAACTTAATTCTTTGTGTATATATATATACAGTCACATGAAAAAGTAAGTACACCCCATGTAAAGTTTTGACTCTTTCAAAATATTTCAACGTACATCTATTTGATCTTCATTTCAACAATATTGACAGATAAAGCTGATGTAATATAACAAATATCATGAAACATTTAAATTTTGTAGTCCATTGTATAATATTGTTACTGATCGCGGTTTAGGATGTTGTTTGCCGAGCGAAGGCTCCGCGACCGAACAGTTGTTCCCCGACTCACCCGATTCACCCAGAACTTTGGCCGTATCGCACCGCAGCTACCCAATCTGGAAAAGACTAAAATGACGAAATGCAAAGAGGAAAAGGAATAAGACGAGAAGACGGACAGAAGAGTAATTGGATTTATTATACACACAAGCAAAAAGAAAGCAGTCACGTTTATTTACAACACATAAGACGCAGGTGACACAGTGCAAATACTAGCTTATACAGACTTAATTAAATACCCAGGGACAAGACACACAGGACAAACTCACGTACACAAGAAGGGTGGAAAGGCAGGAGGTGGATGGCTGGAGGGAGAGGAAGGTCCAAGGGGGTCCTGCAGCACGATCGGCGCGTTTAGCAGCCGCCGTTCCTTTGCGGCCCTGCTCAAAACCGCCGTCCAGGCCCCAAGCGGCTGTTGGGTGTTGTTGCTGCTGTGGCCGCCGCTTGCTTTGCCAGGACTCGTCTGACTCGTCTGGTCCAAACCCTCAACTCAACAACACTCTTGCACGTCTCCCTGTCCAACCACTCTTTCTCTCTTGGTCCAACCACTCTTTCTCTTTCTTGGTCCAACCACTCTTTCTCTCTCTTGGTCCACTCACTCCTCACCACCGACTCCTCACCACCGACTCCTCCACGCATCTTGCGCGCGCGCCTCTATAGCGCCTCCGGCGATCAAGCCGCCGGCCTTCAGGACACGCCCATCGGTGTGCTCACCTCGGCCCTGGTTGGTCACGCGACCCTCTGGCTCCGCCCTTGATGACGACGGGCGGGCACGCCCCTCTTCCCCGACCCGAGCACATGTTCAATGGTGGTTTTGGAGGGGAGGTAATTGGCAATCGAGGCTTGGCAATGACGAAAGGGGATGTGAAAGGAAATGGAGATTTTGGGGATGGGAATGAAAGGGGATCTATTCTCTTTCACTGGTGCAATGGAGTACTTCAATTAATGGGAGACACAGCCTTACCCTAAAACACAGAATAAGATATAACTATCGAACAGGGGTATTCTATTATTGGCTGACGTGTATGCTTGTGGACTAATTATGGGATGCCCTTTTACCTTTACACAGCTCCGGAGGCAGGGGGCGCAGAATAAACAATAATAATAATAATAAAGCACACAATCAAAAAAAATACAGTCCTCATATCCGCAACACTGCACCCTCCTCCTCTTAGGCACGTCCCGGGCCTACAACTTTTATTTAGTGTGACACGTAGGTGTAGTTCCCTCTACTTTTAACCTGACCCTGAGTGCGACAGTTTTAAAACATAAATAAATGTGTCCCGCTGCTCCATTGCACCCTGCCTAACAGACTTACGCCCACAGTTAACCGAATTGCGGAATGGTCTTCAAACTACACACTGACGGTGGGAAGCATTATTTACAATGACGCTATTTTTATTTACAAAACTAACCCAGGACCTGTGATTGTTCTTTCTGGGGGGGAGACAGTCTGCTCTGCATCAATGCACCATTAAAACACCTAAAACCGCACCAATACACACCCAAGCACCAATCGGTGCAGTCACCATTGTTCATCAATGTTCAATCAAAATAAAATCAACAACCCCTAACCCTGCAGGTGGTCTCTTGCTCTTCGGCTCCCTCTGCTGGTTATTATTATTTGTTCTTCCAGATGTTGTCATTCTTTCATTTTCTTACTGGCGGCCTATTTGCAATAAAGTGTGCCCAATGTGTCCTTTTTATTTTCTTTTATTTATGGCCCACAGGGCCGACTACGTGTGGTTCACCTGTGGGGCATCGGTGCCCTGTGGCCAAGGTCCGCCAGCAAGATTTCGGGCCCTCATGGCCGGTTAAAGCAGAGGGGCCATGCCCCAACCCATGGGGTCCATCAGTGGTGCTCGGCCACAGGCATGTGGTCCATAATGTGGTGCATCGATGCAGACAGCTGGTTCTGGGAATTTCGGGCGCACAATGGCCGACCCACGCACGCTCCCCTCGGCGCCCAATGGCGCACAGGTCATGTGGGAGACAAAAGGGGGACAAGAGAAATGAGCGAGGGGTAAGGTCACAAGGGTACACGTCAATAAGGCAATGCAAGGCGAAATGCGTACGGAGAGCGAAGTGAGAAAGCTCGTCCCTACCGTACGTCACCCCCCTGTCACCTACACTACCCTTGCCCTTACCCCATATGTACAAAATCTACACATTTACAAATTCGTCGCTAATGTCACGTCTTCCCCTTATTTCCCTTATACCAAAATCGTCTTCACTCCCCCACTATCCAAAATTTGCCATCACCCAATTCGTCATCAATCCTCATAAGGAGGGAGAGATGGAATTACGCACAATGTCACACCCACGTCATGATGCGTCTCACAATCCAAACATTTGCACAGTAAAAAATAATCAAAACATGGCATGGTGTGGAGTACCTGTCACCTCAGGTGAGTGGGTGCAGATGGTGCGAGGAGACTCCAATCCTAACTACTTTCTAAATGACATTAACACACTTTACACTACCCGGGGTCTTTCCCCGCCAATCCATTGGCCAACTTACACTATGGGTTCTAAAAACCAATTCCCATTGACCAAACTGTGGTGCTTCTCAATTTGGGGTCTCACTCCCCCGATTCATCTCCCGGTGCCCTTGCACAATTTCTGGGCTGTGACGTGTAGCTCTCCCAGCAGGTCTACCCACCTGCACACCTCCACTACTGCAGTTGCCACCCGAGCTTACCTAGCTCCTCACCCTAACCTATCTAGCTGGGGAAGGCCCCTCCTGGCTCTGTCACCCCACTCGGTGCCCTCTGGCACTGGGCTACCCGGGTCCGTCCTCCGGATCCTCGGGCCCCATCCACAACAACTACTACAGGCTCCCAGAGCCCACCTGCGGCCTCACCTGGCCGACATCCTCACAGTGGTGGAGTGCCCAAACCAACTACACACACTAACAGGCTACACGCCCAGCCATTTCCACAACACTAATGCACCCATCCAATCACCATTCTTCCACCCGCACCACAGATGCCAATATCCAACCCCAATTTACCTATACCCTCTACCTAACACTTACACTACCCGCCCCGGGTATTCGTGATGGGGGTCCACTCTTCCCCCATTCACACCTTCGCACCACCCACTCCACTCCATCGTTTCCACCATACTCACTCCACGACCATCCATTCCAATACTCCACTTATTCCACACTCCATGTCTTCCACACAACCATTTATTCCATTCACCTGTTGGTGCACACCTGTGCACTCACACCTGGTGCCACCTGCACCCTCCTCCTCTTCCTGGACCAGTTGGTCAACACAACACACATCACCATCACTCACTCATACACTGCTCCACACACCTGTTCAGTTGCACACCTGTGCAATCACACCTGTTCAATCCTCAACACACGGCATCATCTCAGCTAACTACTCCCCTTTAAACTATTGCGCTCCCACGTCATTATCATCCACTCTAATCTACCTGCGTCCCCACTACAGGTATCATTGTCACTAACTAATCTTAACGTCACCTAATGTCATCTTCTAGGGCCCTACACACAATATCCTAACCCACCCGGGCTAGTTTTCACTGCCATCAACCCCATAATCTAGTGCTCCTTTGCCCCCCCCCCCCCTTACTGTGAGGGATGGTGGATTTGCCATCCCTCCACATCGGGGAGGTCCCACTATCAATTTTGCACATCCAAATTCCACAAATCAAACATTTTCTATTTACTGCCAATTCTATTCACTTTTCTAAATTTCGGATCAAAACACTATCACTATCACGATCACCATCATCACAGTCCGCTATATCCTAGCCTCGGTGCGTCATGACATCATTAAACTCGGCTTCGTAAAGCCGAGCAATGAATTTGGGTGGTTTGGTCGCCTGCAGGTTGAATCCGTCCGGCTTTCGGTTCAAGGGAGGTGGTTTGGTTGGACCGAGGTTCCACGCACCATCTCGGCGCGGCACCTTGCGGTCCCGGGCCCGATGGCTCAATCTCCCCCGGTCGGAACCCCGTCCCCACGAGGGGGCACCGTTCCGCTTCCTCCCACTCGCCCTTGAACCGGACCGGTCGCCTGGCCCGACAAGGCCCGGACTCGACCGTGCGGGGCGGGGCCAAGCCCGAATCGGCAACGACGCTTCGAAGAGAAGCGACGCAGCATCGATCCGCGCCGGGCCTCGCACCCAACAAAGCACACCGCGCCCCGAGTGCTCGCATCGGCTATCCGTCGCCCTAACCGCTAACCCGGTTACCGTCGATGCTTCACTTGCATGCTCACACGCATACACTACCCCTTTCACCCTCACAAAACCTGGCGTTCCAACGCCGTCCGTACATTCCACCAACGCTCTCCCTGTTACACACCAGCCCTCTCGCGCACACTCTTGCGCACACCTCGGTCCACACCTCTCCTCCGTTACGTCCTCCATAACACTCACCATGGGCGTGCACTCTGGCATCCACCCACTAATGCGCTCAGATGGGCTCTCCCACACTCGCGCCATGACCAACTCAGGTGTGCTTCCTCGCACACCCTCAACCATTCCAAGCGTGCATTCTCGCACCCGCTCCACCACCAACTCACTCCTCGTGTCACTCTCACCCTCGCACGTACATTCCGTACACCCCGACGTGCATTCTCGCTCGCACTCGGTTTCACTCCCACACTTTATAACACACCCACTCGCCGACGCACACTTTTTCCTCCCACGCGTGCCATTTCCACTCACACGGGACCCTTCACCAACGCCCGGATGCCTCCTCGATCCCAAGCGCGTGAAAATTCTTTTGTCGCCAAACATCCTCTTACAAAATCTCCCCGCACAATACACAGCACGTCTCACCTTCGGGGTTCTTCTTCCTCCCTGCACCAAAACCTGCAAATCTTTATACGGATTAGCAAGTACGGCATCAGGATGTGCATTTAGACTTTGAGCAATTTCCATTCCTTCCTCCGATTGTTGCTCTTTTAACTTTAAGTCCCCGGTCTCTCCAATTTCAACTATACCCATAATTTCTTTGTTCACCTCGACGACCGTTGGCTTTAATAAAATTCCCTCTACCTCATCGGTCGCCGGCTTTTCCAAACCCCGGGTCGCGATTTCTACCCCGGTCATTGTACCCGTGCTTTTCTCCGCTTCGTTCAACCAGTGCTTCTCGACCCGCGTTACCTCGTCGTGCACCCCTGGGACCCTTTCACCCAACTTGCGGTCTCTGTCCCTCTGCTCCCTTTCCTCCCTATCGGCCCTCATTCCATTTATTCTGTTTTCCATTTCTAGCATGAGGGCCTCCATTTGTAGCAAAAGGTTCGAATCCAACAATACTACGGTCACGGGCGCCGTCGCCGTAGCCATGTGCGAGGCGCCATTTTGCGCGCCCGTAACCTCGTGCGCGAGAGCGCCATTTTGTGCGCCTGATACCCCCTCAACCACATTGCCAATGTTCTCCTCCTCTTTTTCATCCACATACATTTCCCCGCGGTCCTGGGTCGATTCTACCCCGTCTATCTCTCCCACCGGCATCCCGTCGCCTTGACCAGCCATGGCGCGATTTCAAAATTCGGGTTTTGTAAAACAAAAGCAATTTCGGTACTTTGTAATTTTGAGCGCGTTAAGCGCGCTTCGGGTCCAATCCCACTTCCCGACACCAATTTGTTACTGATCGCGGTTTAGGATGTTGTTTGCCGAGCGAAGGCTCCGCGACCGAACAGTTGTTCCCCGACTCACCCGATTCACCCAGAACTTTGGCCGTATCGCACCGCAGCTGCCCAATCTGGAAAAGACTAAAACGACGAAATGCAAAGAGGAAAAGGAATAAGACGAGAAGACGGACAGAAGAGTAATTGGATTTATTATACACACAAGCAAAAAGAAAGCAGTCACGTTTATTTACAACACATAAGACGCAGGTGACACAGTGCAAATACTAGCTTATACAGACTTAATTAAATACCCAGGGACAAGACACACAGAACAAACTCACGTACACAAGAAGGGTGGAAAGGCAGGAGGTGGATGGCTGGAGGGAGAGGAAGGTCCAAGGGGGTCCTGCAGCACGATCGGCGCGTTTAGCAGCCGCCGTTCCTTCGCGGCCCTGCTCAAAACCGCCGTCCAGGCCCCAAGCGGCTGTTGGGTGTTGTTGCTGCTGTGGCCGCCGCTTGCTTTGCCAGGACTCGTCTGACTCGTCTGGTCCAAACCCTCAACTCAACAACACTCTTGCACGTCTCCCTGTCCAACCACTCTTTCTCTCTTGGTCCAACCACTCTTTCTCTTTCTTGGTCCAACCACTCTTTCTCTCTCTTGGTCCACTCACTCCTCACCACCGACTCCTCACCACCGACTCCTCCACGCTTCTTGCGCGCGCGCCTCTATAACGCCTCCGGCGATCAAGCCGCCGGCCTTCAGGACACGCCCATCGGTGTGCTCACCTCGGCCCTGGTTGGTCACGCGACCCTCTGGCTCCGCCCTTGATGACGACGGGCGGGCACGCCCCTCTTCCCCGACCCGAGCACATGTTCAATGGTGGTTTTGGAGGGGAGGTAATTGGCAATCGAGGCTTGGCAATGACGAAAGGGGATGTGAAAGGAAATGGAGATTTTGGGGATGGGAATGAAAGGGGATCTATTCTCTTTCACTGGTGCAATGGAGTACTTCAATTAATGGGAGACACAGCCTTACCCTAAAACACAGAATAAGATATAACTATCGAACAGGGGTATTCTATTATTGGCTGACGTGTATGCTTGTGGACTAATTATGGGATGCCCTTTTACCTTTACACAGCTCCGGAGGCAGGGGGCGCAGAATAAACAATAATAATAATAATAAAGCACACAATCAAAAAAAATACAGTCCTCATATCCGCAACAATATAAATAAACATAAATGCAAATTTCGCATGTGGAAAAAGTAAGTGTACCCTTGGCTCTAATAGGTGGTATTAGTCAGGTTCACTATGTTTTTTCGTTCAAAATCATGGTAGATTAGCAAACCTATACATTTTTGGAAACGTTATTACATGGAAAATCTGAAAATCAATGTTTACATTTGCCAATTCCGACCAATTCGATTCGACCAATTCGACCAATTTGACCAATCGACCAATTCCATTCGACCAATTCGACCATTCGACCATTCGACCAATCGCTTCGTTCGACCATTCGACCAATTCGATCGATTCGATTCGATTCATCGAATTCGATTCGATCGACCATTCGACCAATTCGATTTGCCAATCAATTTGACCGACCTTTGCTTGTGTGGAACGGACTGTGAAAACGATGCGGACTATATTGTCGGATACGACACACAGGACAGTGATGACGAACTCTAAATGGCATATTCTGTAATCGTGTATGTTTGATGCCATTGACTGCCTGTGTATATTTTGTCATTGACTGCCTGTGTAGATGTGAAGTTATACTGACTGCATGTGTATATATGATTTTGCTGACTGCCTGTGTATGTTTGGTGATATGAATTATTGTGATACATTTTGATGTTATTAACTGCCTGTACAAAATGATAACATGTATTTGATTATGCAACTTATCGCGAATATAAAGACAGTATTTTGCAATTCAAAACCTTTGATTCGTGTCTTACCATTCCCCATAGCACTAATTTGATACTTTCATTGGATTCCTTGTCCCTGAAAATATAGGTTTAGTATATTTTTAAAAGTTTTTAGGTTAATTAGAGGCAGAAATAGAACAAAATATGTATTTTACAGTGGCCATTTTGAAAATCCAAAATGGCCGCCATACAGGTATCTCTCCAAATGTAAACATTGATTTTTAGTTTCCTTATGCTATAACCTTTCCAAAAATGTATAGGTTTGCTAATCTACCATGATTTTGAACGAAATATAATTTATTGACATAGTGAACCTGACTATATTGCCCGCTTTGGCAGAAACAACCTCAAGTAGGCGTTTCTTATAACTGTCTACCAGTCTCTGACATCGACTGGGAGAAATTTTTGCCCACTCCTCCATGCAGAATTCTTTCAGCTGTGCGATGTTTGAGGGGTTTCTTGCATGCACAGCTCGTTTCAAATCCCCCTACAACATCTCGATGGGATTTAGATCCGGGCTTTGACTTCGCCATTCCAGAACCCTCCATTTCTTTCTTTTCAACCATTCCTTGGTGGATTTACTGGTATGTTTAGGGTCATTGTCATGTTGCAAGGTCCAGCTTCGGTTGAGCTTCAACTTTCTGACAGATGGCCTCACATTATCCTCAAGCATCCTCTGGTACAATGAAGAATTCAAAGTGGATTATATGATGGTGAGCTGCCCAGGCCCTGATGCAGCAAAGCTGCCCCAAACCATAATATTTCCACCACTATGCTTTGCAGTTGGTATCAGGTTCTTGTGGTCAAATGCTGTCTTTGGTTTTCGCCAAACATGTCTTCTGGTACTGTGGCCAAATAGCTCTACCTTTGACTCATCTGTCCAGAGCACATTGTTCCAGAAGTGCTGGTCTTTGCCGAGGTGTTCATTGGCAAACTTTAGTCTTGCCCTGATGTTCTGTCTGGACAGCAAAGGTTTCCTCCTGGCACACTTCCCATGTAGATCACATTTGTGCAGCCTCTTTCTAATGGTAGACTCGTGCACTTTGACATCAACAGTGGCAAGAGCTACCTGTAGGTCCCGTGATGACATTCTGGGGTTCTTAGAGATTTCAGCATCTTGCGGTCTGCTCTCGGGCTGAACTTGCTGGGGCGGCCTGGCCTGATCAAGTTGGCAGTTGTTTGGAATCTTCTCCACTTGTAGATGATCTTCTGGACAGTCGAATGATTGATTTCAAATTGTTTGGAGATCTTTTTAAATCCCTTCCCAGACTCATAGGCATCTACAACCTTCTTTCTGAAGGCCTCATAGAGCTCTTTTGATCTAGGCATGGTGACGCCGCACACTTCAACAACAAAGAGCAAACCAAACTAAATGTCCGAGGATTAAATAAGACAGGTTCCTCCAAGATCCTCTCCAATGATGTTCTAATCATTTGCACCTGAGCTGGTGCAACTGATTCTAATTTTAGGTATTTGAAGCAGTGATAAATGTAGGAGTGTACTTACTTTTTCCACATGCAAAATTTGCATTTATGTTTATTTAAATTATACAATGGACCACAAAATGTAAATGTTTCATGATATTTGTTATATTATATCACGTTTATCTATCAATATTGTTGAAATGAAGATCAAATAGCTGTACGTTGAAATATTTTGAAAAGGTCAAAACTTTACATGGGGTGTACTTACTTTTTCATTATTCATGCTTGAAATCTTTGGTTCTATTTAACAAAACCCCGAGCTAATTCAATGTAATTAGCCCTCAAATGTGAATATGTTTTATTATAATCCTCACAAGGACATATCCATGATAAAACATGTCACTCCAGCAGGGATCTCTGATCTGTGTGTGTGTGTGCAGGTGACACACACACACACACACACACACACACACACACACACACACACACACACACACACACACACACACACACACACACACACACACACGTCTCTGTTATAGCATAGATGAAAACCATGTAATGCAGCCAAACAATGTTATAACAGGCTGGAAACAATTTAGTAACATCCACAAACTGAAATATTACCATATGGCCTATGAACATTACCAATATCGAAGTGAAATGCAGTGTTTAAATAATATCTGGGGAACTGAGAAGCTTCAGCAGCACCTACAGAATGTGTTGAAAGCAAGCAATCTGTATGTGTATGGCATACTCTAAATTCTGTGGTTGGTTGGATGACTTGAGAGATGACTTGTCTGCTTCAGTAACTGAATGAGTCAGTGGGTTTGAAGGCAACCTCATTTTGGTACGTGAGCATGGACTTCTGCTATCAGCAGGGCATGCAAGGTGCGAGGGAAATTGGGAAAGTAAAAGAGAAAAAACACAAGAGTTTGATGCCTCGTTGCAAGGCGAGGTTCTCTGTTGCCCTTACAAAGGCTCGGCCTGACAGCATAACACACCTGATTGATTGCATTCCAGAATGTTCTGACAGGTAGTGAAACGTAGGCTACAGGGGCGAATGTGCACAACCGACAAACGGCATTGATGCCCTTGTGAACTTGACAGCATTGGTGCATTTGTTTTGGGCTATTCCTCACATCTCACTTTTCTTCCTCTTGATTTATTTTGCTTATCCTGAAACTCTATGTCCGGCTGAAGGGTTAGCCGAAAGGTAGCATACTCACCTTTTAACTATATGTGCAGTGTCGTTAACAGGGGGTATCACACTTACTATCACACTGAAGGATGAAAGTGACTGGTTGAGAAGAATGATGGAAATGAATTTAGAAGGAAGTAGAGGACGGGGAAGACCGAGAAAGACTTGGCTAAAGATGGTAAAGAGGGCATGAAACAAGTCTTCATTGATTGTACAGAAGGGTCAACAAACAGATACAAAGAGAAAAATGTCTAATAAACGTGTTGGAGGGAACAATGCAGTGGACCAAACGCTACTGGAGATCACCTGTTCTTTTTGATATGGGCTCACTATACATGGCTTCCCAGATAGGTTCGGAGGGGGGTCCTCTGGGTAACAATCCTTTCCATCGGGTAACTCCATTTAACGAAGGGTTCCCATGTAACAATTTAAGGCACATCTTATAGATGCCCTTGCTGTCCATAGTCTGGAAAAGCTTTGCCCCATTGCTAACAGGGGGCAAATCATTTTGAATGGGTTCAACAATCAATTTAGGCACTGTTGGCTCATTCAAATCATCTTCTGTACCTCGAGTCCAAGTTAGGCCAAGTTGCCATCCCACCTGAATCATTTTCCTCAAAATTTTTGCAATCACACTATGGGACCAAATCCCTGTCAGGTCTGCGATTTCACTTATGGATTTCCAACCATACCCTGAGTCATGTCGGAGATGCCGCACCTTCACGATACCAGCTGCTATAAAGTGTTGGCAAAAATCTCGACTTTTTGGAATGTCGGGAAAGAGAGGGTTATAAAATAAAGGCTCGTGTGCTAGCATTTTTGTGACATATGTGTCCGCCTGACGACTCACAGAAAGGCTCTGCCAGGCATTCAAGAGGCTTTGGTAAAAAGCAGGGAGGAGCGATATGTCGACAAGTTGGAGATTCGTTTGAAAAAGTTCAAAATCGTACCCGAGCCTACCCGCTCGCTGTAGTGCAAGACATGTAGGGAGCCGGCCTGACATGTTCCATGTAGAGGAGACGTTGAATAGACTGCAGCCGGAAGGCCATTAGGCGGGCTTTCATGTCGACAAGGTTGTGGCCACCCTCAGCCGAGGGGCGACATATCACATTGGGTCGTAGCCAGTGGTAGCCTCCCCAGAAGAAGTTCACCAGTTTGCCCTGGAATGCTTTGAGCAGGGCCTCCAGCGGTTGCAGGCAGATGAACCTATGCCACAACATTGTGGCAACTAAGTTGTTGATCACTGGCACACGGCCCTTGAAAGACAAATGAGGTAAAACCCTTTTCCATCGGTTCAATCTTTCTCCCACTTGCTCAATTACCCTGTCCCAATTTTTCTGAGCATACTGTGGGGAACCAAGGAATATGCCCAAGTACTTAATTCCCTCACTTCCCCCACAGTAATTCTGCCGGGAGGGATGGGGGGGGGGGGGCAGTGGTACAGGCTGAGGAAGGTTGCGATAAAGGGAGGATATCCATAACGTCTTGCTTTTGTTCCAATTGATTTTTTAAGAGGAAGCAGAGTGAAACTTTGTTAGGCACTGAACAAGGATATCAATATCGTCTTTATCTTTTACAAAGATGCAGACGTCATCTGCATAAGCAGATAGGGTTAGTGGCGGACTCATGGGAGAAAGTGCTATTCCAGAAATCTTATTTCTCAGTAGATTGAGAAGGGGGCTCTAAAGAAAGAGCAAACAATAAATCAGAGACTGGACACCCTTGCCATACCCCTCTCTGAACCTTGATGGGGGGAGCCAACACATTATTAATCTTAATTAAACTAAATACGTCTGTGTATAGCAAGGAAATGTAGGATCGAAAGTTTGCTCCAAGGCCGCATGCCTGTAATACATGATGCATAAACTTATGGTCAATACTGTCAAATGCCTTTACAAGATCAAGCGACATCATTCCAAAATCTTTTTGCACACTGTTACCATCAATGAGATATCTGATTAAAGAAATATTATCATGGATGGATCTTCCAGGAACACAGTAACTCTGTTCTGGTAATACCAGATCACCAATAACCTTTTTTAGTCGATTAGCCAGTACTTTTGAAAAAAGTTTGCAGTCCGTGCACAGCAGGGAGATCGGTCGCCAGTTCGCCATAAGTCGGGGATCTCCAGTTTTCGGGAGCAAGCATACTACGGCTCTTCTTAGACTCAGCGGCATTATACCAGTCTGTATAGGAGCGTCCAAAACATTCAGCAACTCGGGGCCTAAAAGGTCCCAAAAGGTCAGAAAGAATTCGGGAGGTAGACCGTCGATACCCGGAGCTTTCCCCGAATCCATGGCAGCAAGAGTACAGGTTAGCTCAGGGAGGGTGATTGGTAGGTCAAGCTCCAACCGTTGATCGTCAGTTAGGGAAGGGAAGTGAGGTTAAGTCCATCATTATGTATCATTACAAACAGTCTGCTCTTCAAAAGGTTTTGTATAGAATTCAATAATGTTTAGTCTAACATCATCCTCATTGACAACAACGTTGCCTCTTGAGTCCAAAACAGAAGAGATTAGCCGTGATGGCTTGCTTAAAGATTCTAAATGAAAGAAAGACTTGTTTGGGGTGTCTGATAATTTTACATTCTGTATTCTAAGTCTAATTAATGTACCGGCTGCTCTCTCTTGAACTAAATTCCTTAAAAGAGCTTTCTTTACAAGCAATAACCGGTAATTGGCGTCATTATTTTCATGAGCCAATTTACTCTCCAATTTTAGAATATCTAATTCCAACCGGACCATTGCAATGTGCTTGTCGTTTGTGCTGTGCGATTGGAAACACTGACAAAAACCAGAATTTGAGATTTCATGTTATCCCATCATATGCTGGATGAAGAAAAGGAGGATTTCTTTGCTACTAGACTTGCCCAGAAAACACGAAAGGCTTCTTTAAACACACTGTCCTCTAGAAGTCTAACATTAAACTTCCAATAAGCGCTCCTATTTGCGGGTTGAGGAAAGGAAAGGTTTAGGGTTACCATATGATGGTCCGAAAACACGGAAGGGAAAATAATTGAAGAAACCGCAGTATTTTTAAAGGGTACGTTAATGTACCATCTGTCGAGCCTTGCCAAGGATACTCGACTATTGGCGCATCGACACCAGGTGTACTGGGATGTGTTTGGGTGGTGCAACCGCAAAATATCCACTAAACCCATTGTGCTAAAAAAAAATGGGATAAGTGTATATGGGACTCGGGATGGGGTTCGACAGAATTTCTATCAATTGATGGGTCGTAGGTGCAATTAAAATCACCTCCGACACACACACAATGATCAAAATCAACCAATCTTAAGTGATTTATCATAGAGGCGAAGAAGGACTTACGCTCTACGCTATCACTTGGCACATACACGTTAAATATGGTGCAATGGAAGTTTTGGCTTACTAGTTTGGGAGAGCTAAGCCGACCTTTTATTACCTCCTGAAAATGGCATGATTCACACACCAGGCCTGGCTTCAGCAAGAAGCCGATTCCAGCAGATGAAGCTGATAAATTGCTGAAATAGCATTGGCTCTTAAAACGTTGATGCCAGTCGTGTTCTACATTAGGTGTGATGTGAGTTTCTTGAAGCAAGATCACATCCACCTTTTTCCGCTGAAATATGTTTTTTACTTGATGCTCCTGGGGCTGGGCCTGAGTTGTATGCATTTATATGTATAGGGGAAACCCCATTTTTATATGGTAGTATAGGTCCTAGGCTTTAAAAAAAAATTGGGTTCTCGCTCGAAATCCCTATAGATTTTGCCCAGCTTGCCCCAAAAGTTGCCCGTCGGGCGAGAAACCATACCGGTCATATCTTGGCCATTTCTTGAGCGATTTTGACAAACTTTTTTTTAAAATAGAGGTTTTTTGGGGTGGGGAACACGTTTAAAACAATAAAAATTCGATATGGAGTCTCTATCAAGTGATTCCAATGTCAATCGAAGGAATCGAACCATGTTTATAGGACTATAGGTACCTACTACCATCACTAGCTTTGATATATTCGTGATTGTCATTTGTCAATGTGTTTTAAGATATTTTTTAACCCTTTTTTAAATCTCTCTTTCCATTTCAGATTGGAACTGACTAACATCATGATGGAAGCGGTCAATCTTAGCGCTGCGACTGATGCTGCGGTTGAGTTTGATGAGGAGCTTTGTATTATTTGCCAAGAGTACACCCAAGACAAGCTGGTGTGTACACAACATGGGTGCGATCAGATTATATCCGCAAGTGAGACACGACAAGATGCGGTGCTCGCAAGGTTGAAGAAGTTGACGCCTGGTGCTCTATTCAATTATCATGTCACAAATGCGTGCTACAAGGGCTACACAAATAGCACCAAAATTGCCAAGCTTAAGGAGAAGCAGAAAGAAGCATTGAAGCAATCTGTGCCCTCTGGTGATGATGCATCAACCGAGTCACCAACATCTACTACAACTCGTTCACAGTCAAACAGCATGCGAACACCGGCTTGTGTGGCACCTGGTCGTGCCACTGTGTACTATCAGTATACATGCGTCATATGTGGCAACAAGTCAGTCAACCATGACTTCACCAAATATAGAATCTGCGAGAGCAACCGAGCAAACATATTCCTAGATGCGACCGTCTACTTCCAGGATGATGTTTTCCGTCGAACTTGTGACCTTCAAGACGAACATGCTGTGTATGGGTCTGATATTTATTATCACAACCAGTGCATGTGCAAATATATTCAGCAGTATGAACGGTCCAGAACTTTTAGTGCCCCTGTACAACTCAATGCCAAGCAGCGGGTGTGGAATGAGATCGTTGACGAGATTGAGATGGGTCTGAGTGCTGGCAAGGGTTATGAACTTTCTACTATTCGAGACCAGATGAACAGCCACCTATGAGGTAAAGGTAATGTCCAGAATAGGAATGTGAAGGTCCTCCTCTACAAGCAGTTCAACGACCTGATAGACTTTACTTACTCAGATTCTGCACGAAAATGCCTCATGGTATTCTATGTGCTGGGTAATGAGGCAAATGTACTTGCTGAGCGTATCCGATCAGTGAGTCCCATGCAATTAGTAGCAGCTCAATTCAGAGCATGCTTGCATGACTACGACTTCGACTTAGATGATCGCTTCTGTGATGCCCAAGATTTAAAGCAAGCCTGGTCAAAGATGAATATCCCAGAGCCCATCCTGCAGTTTTATGGCCATTTGTTTAAATTCAATCCAGCCACATACAGGGCCGCAGCTGACCAAGTAATAACAAGTGACATGCAGGAAGATGTCGATGATGTAGACCAGGAGGAGGAACAGGTGCCGCGCAAAGATGGTTCTCTTTCAGTCCAGCAATGTCGGAAAATACAGACCATGTTCCAGCACATGTTCTACATTCACCATTCTGGCAGAAAAGAACACCAATGTCTGTATTGAATGCCGAGTTTGCCCACAGTCTAGGACGTGGTGGCAAAATCTTTGTCACCTCTCTGAATCGACAGGCGCTGGCCATGAGCTACACTGAACTTCGCCGGTACCAGCATGACATGGCCGCGTTCACTGTCAACCAAAATGAAGCGGACATGAAGTTGCCAGCCCATTTTTACCCAGGGAACTTCACATCAGCAGCAATGGACAACTGGGACCACGAAGGTGCAAATTCATCTGAACATGATACGGTGTGTGTCCTCTACCAGCATAAGCCTAAGGCCGTCTTATCCAAACCCAAGCGCTCTGACACATCTGTAGTTCATGGTCCGAAAGCCCTAAAGGTAGTATTGTCATGTCAGCAGCTACACAAATTTGGAGAAAATCTGTAAAAGTATGACCTACCCACATCCTACAGAGGCCACGATCAACCAGCAGTCTACGATGACACAAGGCGGGACAAGCGACTATCCGATATGGCTTGGGCCATAGGCAGACTTAACTTGGAAGTCAGTGATAGCCACATGGCGGACTTGGTATATCCGACAACTGAAACTATGCGATCGTGGAGCGCAAGCAATGCGGTTTGGACGGCTGACAATGCGAGGTGGACGTGGCAAAACTGTGCGATATATCCCACTGCACATTCTGCATGAACGTCAAGGTCAAGACGTTTGCAATGTCCTTCCTGCCTTGCACTGTTTGACTGGATGTGATGCAACGAGCAAAGTAGGCACCAAGAAAGCTGCCCTCAAAGCCCAGCCCACCCAATTGCTTAGAAACTTCGGTAGAGAAATGACAATTACACCCGAGACCAAGGCTGATGCTGAAAAATTCCTCGTGCTGGTGTTAAGAGAGACTAACCAATTTTCGTCCTTCACACAGCTTCGTGCCCAAATATATCATCAGACCAAGGGCTCATCACATCAAAATTTGCCTCCAACGTCAGAGGGTTTGCTTCCACACATAATGCGAGCCTTGTTCGGTACATACTCGATTATCCACCTCTTCCAACCCAGCATCATAGATCCACTACATTTTGGGTATCAGCTAGAGAACGACTGCCTTGTTCCAGTCACAGGGTGCAAGACTCTGAATAAGCAGTGGACAGTGACCTGTAACTGTGGCAAGTGTGCTCGAGCCACATGTCCATGCCGCATGGAGGAGGTGGGCTGCACCCCTTTCTGCAAGTGCATGAAGTTGCAAGATGATGCCTGCACCAATCCATATAATTAGATCTGATATGGTGGAAGTTTACACAAATTCATTGTGATGTGGGTGTTAATCTTAATAAATTTGTGTGATATGGCAGTTGTCTAACAGTAAAACCTGTATTCCTTTTTTAGCAAAAACGTATCATCTAAAATAAGAAAATGACCTAAGAGATATTGAGGATTAAAAATTTCGGACCTGATTTGGTTTCTCCGGAAGAGCTTCAGAGCCGCTATCATGTAAACCGGTTCTCAAATCGACTAAATATTGCTTTTAGCGTGTTCAACAGCCAAAAAAACCTCTAATTCAAAAATTTTTTTTGTCAAAATCGCTCAAGAAATGGCCGAGATATGACCGGTATGGTTTCTCGCCTGACGGGCAACTTTTGGGGCAAGCTAGGCAAAATCTATAGGGATTTCGAGCGAGAACCCAATTTTTTAAAAAGCCTAGGACCTATACTACCATATAAAAATGGGGTTTCCCCTATACATATAAATGCATACAACTCAGGCCCAGCCCCTAGAGTATGAACCTGGCGGAGGTGGCTAGCACCACCGCCGTTAATATTTAAAGTTGCAAGTTTTATAGTTTTCATCCTGTATTGATGAAATCAGCCTGTGGCTGGGAACACTCTACACCTGCACGTGTGATGAATTTTCTTAACCTGTGGTATTGTGATCTATTCAGGTCAAACTGTTCAGGTGTTTTAATTATGGATTTTGCAGTATGTATGAATGCTAACAAATCATCAAAATAGTCTTTAATGACTACATTACGTTGTCTGTATGTTTCAGCTAGAAACGACACGATGAGTTGGGGGGGGTATTTGTGACTGAGATGCCGATGACTGACAGCGCAGTCACTTCCACCTCGTCCTCAGACTCTGACAAGTCTGATAATGTCCCACCTGGATCTTGGGCCATGCTTGCAGCTCTCACGAGCTCCACTGGAGGCATCTCCTGGGATTCAATTGGATGCTCTGGTCTAGAGTCCCTGTATAGAGAGAGTTACGACAACCCGGAATTAGAAGCCATTTTGTTTCCATTGTTTGCGCCACGCACTAGTGCACTGCCCGCTAGTGTGTATACATTGTGCGTAACCTAGTACAAAATTTGAGTGCCTACATTGTGTAATATGTGATTTGCACCGTGCCCCTTGCTTTTGATATGATTTTCTCCTAGTCCAAGATAAGAATCGGATTTTGTTTATTGCAATAATCTTTGTTCAGAAATGTAGTTTTATGTAGGGAGGAGGGGGAGGAGAGGGGGAAAAGGAATAAAAGGGAAAGAGGGGACAGGAATTGCCCATCATTTTCTGGACTACCTTGCTCTCTTGTGTCTTACTTTCTTGACTAGCATGCATGCACACAAAGCCGACAATGTGAACATTTTCAAATCTCTGTTAAAGACTCATTTATTTGAAAATGCCTACATCTGATTATATCTTAGGTTTTCTTCTTGAATAATTTGTATTTGTATATTCATCTCGTTGGCTTTCTTCTCTTTTCTAAGCGCTTAGAATCTCCTGCAATTTACGCTATATAAATTCCTATTATTATAACAAGATTGCCTTAAAACCATCTTGACAAATGACAGAAATGTTGATTTTAAATATGAAAATTAAAAAGTAATGTAACTTTTCATGTTGGCGCATCGGGAGAAATACATATGCACAATTAAATTGTAATTATATAAAAGGCCCAGAAATTGTAATCCAGACTTGCAATGGAAGAGTATGCATGTAAAACATACCCGTTTTTCATAGCAATGAACAATTAGTTGTATGGTGTACATCTAAACTATTCCAAATTACATACATGTACATAATAATAATAACAATAATAACTATTTATATAGCGCCTTAGCATGAAATGAACAAAGCGCTTCACAACATATCTTGAAGACTACAACTTACATTACACAATCTTAGAAGAATACGACTTAAAGCTACTTTTCAAAAAATACAATTAAGTTACTTTGGAATTAAATGTGTTTTGAGTTTTGATTTGAAAGTTTTTATGTTGTGTGAGGTCCGAATAGTTATCGGTAGTTTGTTCCAGATGGCAGGCACTGAGTTGCAAAAGGCTTTGTCCGCGTATGGCATATGAGTTCTATTACAGACAAGGAGAGTCTTATCAGCGTGTGATCTTAAGTATTTGGCGTCATTAGAATGAGTGTGAGTATTAAAGACAATACTCACATTATTAAGTACTAGGGCATGCCCGTACGTGGGTGCCCGTCCCTTGCCAAAAAAAAAAAAAACGCTACCCGTACGCTCTACCCCGCCCGTACACCCGTACGCCCGTAAACAAAAAAAACAACGCTCTTCGCTTCCGCCCTTCGCTCTGACTGAATTGGGAGAAATAATGCGCATAAGAAATCGAGAAATTATTATTTTCTCCGGAAGAAATCGAATTACGAACCGTAATGGCGCACGCGCTCGGCTCGGCTCGCTCTCACATCGGCCACGCCTACGCAACAACGCGTTCTGTGATTGGCTGCCGGAAGTGCAGTCTTCACTGTCCGGAAGGTCGCAAATCGCAGTTACGATGAATCGCAAATTAGTTTTAATTAGTTTTAAAACATAGTTTAACGGCAACATAGTTTTCCAACGTGAAATAAATGAATACGCTCTCAAATGTGCCGTCCGAGGCAGAGTCTGTTCGCCACGTTCGGCACACGTGATAGCTCGCTGCTCTCTGATTGGTTGAATCGTTTTTTGGACATAGCTCGGTAACTACTTGTCCGATTAATATGAAACCTTGAAAAGGCACATCCTCGGGTCCCCAGCAATATACCTGGCAAGTTTAAAGTATATCGGACCCGTGGTTGTCGAGAAACAGCGGTCACAGACATACAGACATACAAACATACAAACATACAAACATACAAACATACAAACATACACACAGAGATTACTGGAATTATAGATAGATTAAAGACAACAAACAAAGCCAGACAATAAAATAGAGCGTTCCTCGTATGTATCCAATACAAGGCCAGAAACACGCAAAGATCGGACAGGAAACAACATGGCGTCCACAGACCACGTGACCAATTTTTTTCAGACTCTTCATGTCGCAACTCTCTCTATACAGGGACTCTACTCTGGTCCACACTCACGAGCAGACTGTTGCTTACTCTCTTTATGTGGGCTTTGGCAAATGGCTGCAGATCTCTGCGTAGCCGGAGTTACGATTTCTGTTTGTAAGACTGCGCAATTGGTTTGGTCACCAGTCCGCTCAGTTACTGGAGGGGGGGACCGGTCGGGCTTCGCTTTCAGACTCAAAAATGGCCGCAGTGGCCTGGCCAAAAATGGCTTGGGAAATCAGTAAGGTCCTTTTTTCCACTTTGGCATTCGATATTTTCGTTTGCTGTAACCGTTTTGCCCTCTTTTGCAGAGACAGTGTCTCTGCCCAAGACAGCCTTCTTTATCGCACCATCAGGGCTATTTGTTAGTGGTGCTTTTCGTTTTTTAGTCTGTATGGCAAGTTCTTCATTCATGGGTTCGCTAACAGTACGAGCATCACCAAGTGCCATCTCACTGGGTTCGGGTAGCACCGGGGCGTCGGGAAGCACAGTCGGGGCGTCGGGAAGCACAGTCGGGGCTTCGGGAAGCTCAGTCGGGACCTCGGGAAGCTCAGTCGGCACCTCGGGAAGCACAGTCAGGACATCGGGAAGCACAGTTGGGACATCGGGAAGCACAGTTGAGGCATCGGGAAGCACAGTCGGGGCATCGGGAAGCACGGTCGGGGCTTCAGGTAGCACCTGGGGCTTCGGGAAGCATGGTTTGAGCGTCAGGAAGCATGGTTTGAGCATCGGGAGGCACGTCGGGGACTGAGAAGTTTAGGAGAATACCAGAGTCCTTGCAGGAGGGTCTGAAAGGTACACCAAAAATAAAAGAATGTGATGTGAAAGGGAAAGACAACTGATCAAAAAGTTGTGTGAGAATCGAGAAAAGAGGTATTAGTCTTTCACATTTCACGTCGGCATGAAAGAGAACCTCCTTCTGTCCACAGAAGGGGCATTCTACCAGTACTGAGCTATCAAGGTGATTAACAAAGGTGTTCATAGGGACAGCCCAATGTGTTAATCTCCACTGGATATCTGCTAGGAACCCATAAATAGGTAGTTTGCAAATATTAGGCCACAGTGGCGTAACAGGAGACCCTGGCCCTAACCTTTCTGACCACAAGGCCACTCGTGTCACTCCGGTGAAGGGTGATGCTTGGTTTTCTCAAAGGAGCTTGTGAATACCCGCCTTTGTTACCAAATGAAAAGGAGATACAAGTTCACCATTTGACTGGAGAGCTGGGAGCACCTTAATTTCAGGGAAGGACAGCCGAAAATCCTCGACATTGTTTACACCTTCCCAACCAATATTTAACCCCTTAAACTTCCTCTTGACGATGTGTATAATTTGGCTGACAACACGCACGGGTCTTAAACCAAGAATGGTCACCACCCTGCCAGCAGACATCCATTTTGTCCCAGATGTATCCCTCAGGTCACAAACTTTGCCAACTCCTCCTTGAGTAAATTCCCTCATCAAAGTCGGACTATGAGGAATGCATGGAAAAAACCCGTTATAGAAAATAGGTTCTTGGATAAACATCCGGCAATTATAAGCCTCAAGGCAACGATGAACCCCAAAGCCTTTCCAAACTTTCAGCAAACCCTGATTTAAAAAATTGTGATTGAAACTAAACTGACACGGTCAAGGTTCACCACGAACAGGTGCCTATCATAACACAGGCCTCCCGCTTGTTGCAGCAAAAAAACCGCAAATGGGCGCCAGGGCAGCTCTTCAGCATACAACAGACATTGCACAGACTGTAGGCGAAAAGCCATAAGCCGGGCGGACACATCCACAATTCCATGTTCACCCTCCTTCCGAGGGTGGTACAGTATTTGAGGCCGAAGCCAGTGGTATCCATTCCAAAAGAAATTTATCAAGACCTGCTGGATGGCCTGAATGAACTCCTTGGGCAGCTGCAAGGCAATTAGTTTATGCCATAATCTTGCTGCTATCAAGTTATTTATGACAAGAGTGCGGCCTTTATAAGAAAGAGATCGCAGCAGTCCTTCCCATCGTTTCAACAGGTGTGTAATTTGTTCAATTATTCCTTCCCAGTTCTTCACTTCTACTTCCTGGTTGCCGAGATAGACACCAAGATATTTGACCCCATCTGTTTTCCACTCTAAATTCTGTGGGAGTGACGGTGGCAGTGTTAAAGAAAGGTTATCTGAACCGCACCATAAGGCTACACTCTTGCTCCAATTTACTTCACCGGAAGAGGCCGCAGAGTAATCTTTAAGGCAACGCTGCACTGCAGCAGCACTACTTGGGCCTTTAATCATGACGCAAAATCATCAGCATAAGCTGTGACCACAAATCTTGAACCAAAAACGGTTCCCACATCCTGAGTTATTCGCTGCCTGATGGATGCTAAGAGTGGTTCAAGGGCAATTATATACAGAAGTTCAGACAGGGGACAACCTTGATGGATACCCCGTCAAAAAGGAAAGGGGGGACATAAACTGTTGTTTACTTTCATCATGCAGAAGGTATTAGTGTATAACAGCTTGACATAGGAAATGAAAGTTTTGCCAAAACCCATCCGCTCCAGAACAGAAAACAAATATGTGTGATCAACTCGAATCAAAAGCCTTTGTTTGGTCAAGAAACAACAACCCAAAACTGGCACACAAGTACTTATTACAAGAAATAATATCCCTTATCAAAAATATATTATCATAAATTGACCTTCCTGGTACACAGTAGGTCTGGTCAGGGTGCACAATAGAGCTGATCACAGTTCCCAAACGGTTTGCTAAAACCTTCGACAAAATCTTGTAATCCGCGCACAGCAATGAGAAAGGCCGCCAGTTCTCAACTAGTTGAGTGTCCCCAGCCTTTGGCAACAGGCACATGACTGCTCTTCTGCAGGACAGGGGAAGCTCCCCAACATGAAGGCATTCATCAAATACCTCAAGCAGGTCAGGGCCCACAAGGTTCCAAAAGGTCTTATAGAACTCTCTGGGCAAACCATTAATCCCAGAGGCTTTACCATCCTTCAAGCTCCGCATAGCAGTTTCAAGTTCAGCAGCCGAAACTGACATGTTCAGTGTGCGTTGCTGGTCCTTCTCAAGTCTCGGAAGCCCAGTAGTCAGCTCCTGCAAGGTCTCATTACTTATGCTCTGGGGGGAGTACAAGTTTGTATAAAAACCCTTCAAAACAGACTTAATCTCTTGTTGGGAGGTCACCATTGACCCATTAGCAGCACATAGCCTGTGAATCTGTTGTGATTTTTTGACAGAGTTCTCCAAACTAAAAAAGTCCTTATTTGGCATATCCAACATTAAATAACTCATTCTTATGCGTACCAGGGCCCATTGCCTGCTGCCATACCAATTCAGTCAAGATTGCCTTTTTAGTCCATAACAGCCTACCTGTAGTGTCTTTCCCAGCCCTATTAATGTTTTCCTCCAGGGCTGCAATTTCAGCCTTTAATGAATCAAATGAGAGATTTTGCAATTTAGTGGCATAAAGACTATATTGTTGAGAGAACGATTTGACCTGACCCTTTGCGAGGTCCCACCACAGTCGAAGGTTAGCATGCTCAAATTTGGAGGACCGAATTCTTTCCCACATGGCTCGAAAAGCATCTTTGAATTTCATATCATTCAGCAGGTGGGTGTTAAGTGACAAATACGCACTACCACCTGAGGCCAGAGGCAAATTAAAACCCATTGAAACCAGGTAATGGTCTGTGAAACCAGTTGGGAGTATCTGGGTTGTGGCCATCACATTTAGCATTGGCTTATTCACGTAGAATCTGTCTAGCCTTGCCATTGATATCCTCCCATCATGGCATCTGCACCACATAAAGCACCATGAAGTTGGATGTTGCAACCTCCAAACATCTTTCAAATGCTGATCCTTGATGATGTTCTCCAAAACCTTCGTAGAAGCCGGATGGGGCTCTTGACCGGTGCTGTTTACGGAAGGATTGATAGTGCAATTGAAATCGCCAGCAATACAGATGAAAGCAGTTGTATCTAGTCCTTTTACAAAGTCATGCAGAGTGGAAAAGAACACTCTTCTTTCCATGGGTTCACTCAGTGCATACACATTCACAATGATGATCTTTTGTGTGTTGCAATAGAATTCCACTGCTATCAGATGTCCCTTATGCCTAGGTCACACATAGGCGGATATTTTGGCGACTACCGGCGACCGCCGGCGATCAAGATTTTCCGGCGACTACTGGTGATGTCGGGTGGTAATGTGACAGACCATCAATATCAGGCGGCAGTATGGCGACTGCAGGTGGCCACATTGCGACTGCATTGCGATGACGCCCCGAGTGGGATGGCGACTGTTGAAGATCGACGACGACTGCATTGCGGATGCACGGCGGCAGCGTGGCGACAGTCTGGCGGCTAGATTACGACCGATGGCGGATCGCGGCGACTGCATTGGGGCCGGATGGCGGTTTACTCCGACGTCAGCAAGACTGCAATAAGACCGCCGGCGATTGGAGACGATTCACACAACTTTTTAAATCTTTATCTCTCTATTTTACATTTCACTTTATTCATTTCAATGATGTATGACATGAAGCATAAAGATGTTTGATGTACAATAAGAAAGTTAATAAAGATGTATCATTGTAATGTAATAATCAAACTTTTCTGCAGGGAGAGAGAGTGGAAATAAAGTCCAACAAATTATTTCCACTGGTCCCAAGTCCCATAAATAAAGTTTCCAAAGGACCAAAGTCCCAAAAAGAAAGTTCCCAAAAGTCCCAAGTCCAAACAATAAAGCCATATCCTTGTCGGCACCACAGGACCTCACTCCACGGAGACCCTCACACCATCCTGTCTTGCCATGGAATCGTGGTATGTCGTAATGCAGTCGCCAGGCAGTCGTAACTCGGCCGCCACTGGTCCTACTGCTGTCGTCGTCAGTCTCCCATAGCCGCAGGGGAGACGTGGCAGTTCTTCTGTAGTCGATATGCAGCCGCAACAGTGTCGGCCCATAGTCGGGAAGATGCCGCAGGAAGGCCGTATGGCATTCGCATCGCTGCCGTGCTAGCTGGTGGGGCGATTGCGGAAGACTATGAGCGACTGGGTTGCGGCCGCTTTACGCTCTTATTACGGATACCGACGACAGCATGGCGGTTCCATCACGACAGCATGGCGGATTTTTTTCCATTGCGACTGAGCGCGCCGTTTTTAAACATTTAAAAAACTTTTTGGCCCCTTTGCGACTCTTGCCGACTGCAGGCGACCTGGGGAGGATAACCACGACTACAGGCGACTGTCCATTACGGCTTCATTATGATTGTCGGCGGATGGTGGCGATTTCTTCAGTCGCCAGTAGTCGCCGACAAATCCGCCTATGTGTGACCTATGTAAATTTCCTTCAAGACAATCTTCCGAGCAGGAATTCTATCACTTAAGGCGATGGCAACACCAGCTTTGGGTGTGGTAAAACCACTCAACCACCACTGCCCTCGATAAAGTTTACCCCATTCAGCAACCAGGGTGTTCGTAGCATGGGTCTCTTGTATCAAGATGATGTCGGCTTTCACTCTCTCCATCGCCTGAATTGTCTGAATTTTTCGTAAGGGGGTACAACCCCCATTGATATTCAGGGATGCAATACATATCTCTCGCATTGCCATTCTACAAAGGTAACTCACCCTCCGCCTGCAATTCCTTATTCGCCTTTGTGACCGCTTTCCGAAGTCGCTGAAATTGGGCCTCCGAGATTTCCTTTGGGTCATTTCTTTGCAAGAGGGGTCTTGCAGCCCTGATGAAAGTTTTCACATCGGGAAAATGATCTTTGATAACAACATAGCGTTGCCTAAATGTCTCGTTTATGAAACTGATGACGTTTTCCTTTGTTACTTCCATTTTTCTTCTTCCTGATGATCGTTCACAGAAACAAGGCTTTGAACTTCCTTATCCAGCTCCCTAACTACATCAACATTGAAACTCCTTTGTTGTGTGTCAGGTGCTGGCACACCATCTGTGTCATCAACACTGCAGTCTTCCTGTTGCATCACCAGGGACACATCTGTGCCACCACTGTTGCCCATTATAGATCTGCTTATACCATCATCCTTGGTCATTACAACCGGATGTGAGCAACAACCATTGTCACTCAGGACCTGAGACTGCTCGTTGTCACAAGGTACAATCGTCCCATCATCACAACCAAAACTGGTGCTTTGGTTTTCTTCAACAAGAGCAAGGGGTGAAGTCCTACTCTCCTCTTTTTCATCACCACCTTGCCCATCTTGCCGAGAATCATCAGGATAGTCTGAGATACTGTTTGCCTGTATGAGCATCACTTTGCTACATTTGTCTTCGGTTTTGGCGCTCAAAAAGGTACGTTTTAAGCTCTTCTTAGCCTCGGTGCCTTTCATCAATACTTCCTCATATACCATATTGTCTTGAGGTTGTAGCCTATTGTCCACATCGACTGGATGCTCTGCTGCTGCACTAACCTCAGCAACATCGCCACCACTTGCCACACCCTGGTCCTCTGGTGTGGATCTCTGTACCCTACCCGGCTCATTAACGGGGGGCACTGCATCAGTCACAGGGGGAGCAACCCAGCTGCTGTAGCGTACGTCTTCTTGGCGTCTGGGCAATACTGCTTAGTGCAGTGGTTCCCAAACTGCGGGCCATGACCCCGAGCCTTTTTCTGGGGGTCATGGAGGGTCCAAGATTTTGAGGAATTTTTTAATGATATTTAGGGATTTTTGTTAGTTTTTTGATATTTAGGTTTTGGCGTACGACTATTTTCGTTCCTAATGCTTGATATTTTGTTTTGCAGATGTCGAAGAAACGCACATACAACGGGAGTTTTCTCAACTTTGGCTTCTCATCTATCGTGAACAATGGCGTGCAGTTGCCACAGTGCGTCATCTGCAAGAAGACACTTGCTAACGAGAGCCTGAAGCCCTTCAAGCTGAAGGAGCACCTTGCCAAGGTTCATCCGGAACTTGCCAGCAAGGATTTGGCCTACTTCAAAATCAAAGAACACCAGCTCAAGCGGTCGAGATTGGATCATGGAACAGGAGTTTTCTTTCAACACAGCAAGATCGTCGAGGCCTCGTACAAGATCTCCCTTCTTATCGCGAAGCAGAAGAAGCCACACACGATTGGAGAGATACTCGTTAAACCTTGCATGGTAGAGGCTGCTCGTCTTGTCCTCGATCAGAACTGTGTCAACAAGCTTAATCAGATAAGTCTCTCGGCCAACACAGTTAAGCAGCGCATCGATGACATGTCCCAGGACATCAAACTTCAGGTGACGGAGAAAATCCGACTCTCTCCCTTCTTCGCCATCCAACTTGATGAGTCCATAGACGTCGCACAGCTTCCACAGCTTTTGGTTTTTGCTCGGTTCATCTCGGAAAATCAGGTGGAGGAGGAGTTCCTCTTCTGCAGCCCACTGATAACAACTACAAAGGCTGAAGATGTCATGAACATGGTGTCCAACTTCTTCCAAGAGGAAAAGCTCTCGTGGGCAAAGTTGGTTGGTGTCTGCACAGACGGAGCTCCCAGCATGCTCGGCTCCAAGTCAGGATTCGTGACTCTGGTCTAGAAGAAGAACCCGGATGTCATTACAACACACTGCCTGATCCACCGTGAGGCTCTTGCCTCCAAGACGCTCCCTGCTGCTCTCAAAGTCACCTTGGAAACTGTGATCCGCATCGTCAACCATATCAAAGGAGGGGCACTCAACACCAGGCTGTTTCGTCAGTTGTGCCAAGACATGGATTCTGCCCACCAAGACCTCCTCTTCTACACATCTGTTCGTTGGCTGTCAAAGGGCAATGTTCTCGCCTGTGTATTTGAGCTCTTTGATGAATTGCAGGTATTTCTGGCAGCTCAAGGGAAGAAGACGGAGCAGTTGTTAAAGGACATTTGAGAGCCGTTTAAGTGTAGTCTTGCCTACTTGGCAGACGTGTTCGAGACTTTGAATGGACTCAACCGACAACTACAGGGCCCAGATACCACCATCATAATGCACACCGATGCCATCAAGGCTTTCCTCGACAAGCTAGCTCTTTGGGAGAGGAAAGTCGAGAGGGGAAATGTAGCTTCCTTCCAATGTCTGACTGAGGTCGTCGGTGAAGAACCACTTGCAGAGGAGCTGCAACAAGAGATCAAGGAACACTTGTCAAGCCTCCAAGAAGAGTTCAGACACTATTTTCATGAGATTGATGCAAATGAGAATGTACAGCTGAAACTTGCCCGCAATCCTTTCCGATGCACTATGGACGATCTTCCTGATGGCATACAAGAGGAATTCTTGGAGCTCATCAACAACACCGCAGCTAAAAAGGAGTTCCAGGAACAACAACAGTTCAGCAGCTCTAATTGCTGGGCCAAAATGCTTTCTGCTTTCCCCAAGACCAGCGAATTCGCCCTGAAGGTTCTCATTCCTTTCTCATCGACTTACCTCTGTGAAAGTGGTTTCTCGACTCTCCTGGTAATCAAATCAAACGCCCGAAACAGGTTGGATGCTGAAGCAGACATGCGATGTGCCTTGAGCCACACAGACCCACGTATCGATTTGCTTGTATCAAAAAAGCAAATACATCCTTCTCATTAAAATACATGATTAAGTCAATCCTTGTTAATAAACATTAATAAAAATTTTTTTTTGTTATTGCTCTCTCTGCTGTGATTAATCTTTAAAATGTATCTGCGCCATTGGAAATTAGTACATTTTCAGAAGGCTTATAAAGGTGGGGGTCATGGTAGGTTTGGTACTACTGAAAGGGGTCACGTACTGGAAAAGTTTGGGAACCCCTGGCTTAGTGTGTCTGTGTGCGCCACATCCGTAGCAGATCAAGGTCTCGGTAGCCATGAAAATCCTATATTCATGCTCGCCTACTTTAAAAGTGTGGGAGGTGTTCAACTGTTTCGCTGCGTCTTTTAGTACAACAAAACAAAAACGTCGAAACGATTGTCCATGCTTCAATCTGCTGTTTCTCGTACGTAGAGGAACCCTAATGATTCGAGAGACGACAGTACCAAACTCACCTAGCTTGTGCAGGATTTCCTCGTTACCTAGAAAAGGCGGAACATTGCTCAGAATGTCTTTAACTGCCGGTGTGTCCATCGACGACACAGGAACAAACAGATCGTTTCCCAAGGTCAAACCGTTCTGCACAACAATGTCGGCCAGACTTACTTGCGAGACAAATACCACAATTTTGTGATTCATACGGGACGCGGCACGAATGTTACTCACGTCGATCAAATCCCCAATCGCGAGCAAAATGTCATCCATTTCAACTCCCTCCGGCGGGACAAGGCACAGCCCGTGCTTACGCGATAAACCCTCATCGGTAACACGATCGGCAGGCCTTTGGCTACTCCTATAGCCATATCGTCAAAGGAGAAACGAAGCGAACAGTAAATAGATTTGTATAATCCTAAAGAAAAAGAAATAAATAGAAAAAAATATATTAAATAAATGATAACTAAAGCACAGTTTAAACCACGTTAGAAAAAAACGTGGTTTAAACAAACCTTCACCGTGCAGGCTCTCCCTCTCTCTGTCTCGAAAAGAGGGGAAAAGAGGGACAGGTGGTAACAAAGAAGGAAGGAAGGAAAGGTCAACAGACACGACAAAGGTACAAATGGGGAAAAAGAGAAAAGGGGAGGTAAAAAAGGGGGGTTGGGGACAGGACGAAAAACATCACGAGCCAGGAGCTACAACACACGAACACGAGCACGCGCCATCTTGCCATGCCCAACAACAAACGGAGAGAGAGAGAGGGAGAGGGAGAGGGAGAGGGAGAGGGAATTCTAACTCCACTTTACATACAAATCACAACCTCATTTCCAATGCATTTGCACAAAACACCCCCCATGCCCCATAACTCTTCAAAAACAAGAAGGTTCCCCATGTTTACATGAGAAGCATGTTCGAGCTTTATACGTGCTGACACCATCTTACTATAATTAACCAAATGTCCGCCGTCTGTCCATTCGAAGGTACTGCAAAAACGACTGAACCGATCGCAACGATATTTTGGGTGGGTAATCCCAGGACCCCCTGGAGTAAAATAGGCTATATTGTTTTTTCAATTTTTCTAATTTTCCCAAACACGATGGAATAATATTTACTGATATGAACAGTGATGTGCCTTTTATTGAAATTCTACAAATACTGTTTAGATTTTGATGAGAATTATGAACCTACAGCGAATCCAGAAGTGTACAGATGACCGCAATGCGCGGGTTTGATAATATCCCAATACAACCGTCATTCAATCGTAATGTTTAATCGTTCAACGTTAATCGTATTAATCATTTTGTTAAAGTATCAATTGATGATTGGAATTGAGTGAATCAATTACGATTTTGAATTCGTAATTGTGTTCACCCAACCGTATGGAACTTCACATCAGGATTTAAATATTTGTTTGTCATGAATGTTGTTACAAGTTTCTTTTTTATATTAATGTTGTTTAATTTGTGATTGGAGTTATGCTGTTTGGAATGAAAAAAGATATCGTGTTCAAGTGAATGACGAAATGCCGTGATGGTTTCTACTTTCTAAACTTGACATTCGCAGATCGCCATATGCAGATTCGCCATTGACTGGGCATGGAACACACGTACCTGTTTGTTTGCAAACGGGTATGTTTTTCATGGAAGTTTTTGTTTATGTTTTTTATGTTTATGGTAAGTTTATGTTTTTCATGGAAGTTCTTCAGTACTTGCTGTCCATGTCTGACGTGCGACTGAAAGTGCTACAGGAATGTGGAATTTATTGGTTTCATGCTTTAGCATTCGCCGTTTCTGCATTGTCTGTTTGCTTCTGGCCTCCCACCCATGCGTAGCACGGGTACCTCACTCGTCCCTATAAAACAAAAAGGTGGATGTTCATTTTTTCCACTACCTAATCTGGTTTTTCTGGTTTTATAAATTGCAAGCTTAGCGATTCCAAGCAGAAAATTCAAAAGCAATATCAGAGTTTTTCCTCGTATTACATGCAAGTCCATAAACAAAGATTGTAACAGAAAAAACAATTTTGAATTTACAAAAGATTCGGCTCAGATACAGAAACAGAGATGACAATCTCTTGCACTCAATAAACGCATGATACAAATAATCTACACGACCACAAAAAGGACATAAATTAGACACAGCAGGGTTAAACTTCTGAACTAACACCTGTGTGGTGTTGAAGAACAGGTTTGTGTGCATAAACAAAGCCATGAACACTTAAATATTTTTAATAACACAGGGAAAATACTCATTTGGTTACAACAGAAATACATCATAAATATAAAACTCACACAGCACAGGACCCGGGTCGAAATGAGCATTCTTCACCGATTGAGCGAACTTAGCTCAATATATAGCCTATCATTTTGAACAATAGGGGAATGATGATTGGGTCTTCACAGTAGGAGGGGGTAGAGGGGAGGAGATCGGGGGCCGAGGGATTATGATAAGGGATTAGGGAGGGGTAGATCTGGGAGACGGGGATCACTGATTAGGAAGCAAGAAATAGGGAGGGGATTGATTGGGGGCCGAGGAAGTTTGATAGCCATCATCCTCTCAGCGGGTAACTTGATGACAAAGAAGTTCTGTTGTTTGTTTCACAAACTCTATTCCCTACTTAGTATTTACACAAGACTGCACATGAAAGATAATATGTATATCTACCCATCACAAGGCGACTTTTGAGTCTACCAGAGTCTGAGTTATACTCTTGAATTCCTAAGTTTGTAATACATAGAAATACACACATCTCAATAATATAATTAATCCTTTTCTACAAGATCATTATGAACTATAGCATAGTATTATTAAGATTCATCAAATAACTCAACTATCTCTATCTCATTGTCATTACAATACATTTTATTAATTAAGAGGATCAGGGACAAGTTTGAATTTGAATGCCTGCGATAACTCGCTTACTCCTGGCCTGTAGAGGTCTTTATAATTCTACAGTGGCCAGGGCGTGATGGACCAGTCTCCAATTTAGGTCTCCTGTACGTCCGACAGTAGGACACCTGTACGTCCGACAGTAGGACACCTGTACATTTGATCCCAATTTGGAGTGAGAAAAGCTCCTGCAGGTAAAATCTCTTTCCACTGGTTTCTTAAGGGTGCCGCACAGCCGGTAAGCACACCTCTAGACAAATTATGTACATTGCCCTTTTCCCCCATGATGTGAAACACACCAGATTCTCCGCTGTTAGAGGAAAACACACCATGTTGTTCTTGTGCAGTGACTGAGAGTTCAGGGAAGGTTAAACGAAAATCTACTTCTTCATTTACCCCATACCATCCAATATTTAAATCTAAAAAAAAGTCTGGGATACAATCTTTATGACCCTGCTCACTATTCTAATTGAACGCAAGCCAATTTTTCCAGAAACAGCGCTGGCAGACAACCATCGCTTCAAGGATAGCTCCATAAGATCTCGCACTTTATTAATCCCATTGTTTGTAAAATGTTCCATAAAAGCTCGGCTGGTAGATACTTCAGCGAATAATGAGTTTTGGAACAATGGCTCATGCACAAACTTTCTGGGATCGCAAGAAATCTCCAACCGCTGCACTCCTAGAGCTTGCCAGGCGTTCAGGAGAGACCCATGAAATGCAGGGAGCCGAACTCTATCGACCTGCTTCAAGTCCATAAGGAAAAGTTCCCGGTCATAGTCCATTCCACTTACTTGCCTGAGCAAGGTATTCGTGAGAGGACAAGGTATTCGCCAGGGCACAACTTCGCTGTACAGCAGACGTTTTATTGTCATTAGCCGAAAAGCCATTATCCGACTAGGGATGTGCACCAGATTTTGGCCACCTGAATTACGTGATCTGCACAGCACATCTGGCTTAAGCCAGTGGTGGCCTCCCCAGAAAAAGTCAACGAGACCCCTCTGAATGTTGGTGATCAGAGCTTGAGGAGGCTGGAGAGCTATGATCTTGTGCCATACGATTGGAAGCACTAGGTTGGTTATTATCGTTACCCATGCCTTAAGTGACAAGATATGAAGCATCCCTTTCCACTTTGATAGTTTCTGCTTAATGTTATCTAGGAAACCATCCCAATTTTTCTTCATATAGCTTGTGGTTCCCAAATGGATGCCTAAGTATTTAAACCCATCCGTTTTCCATAACATTCCTCCTGGAAGAGTTGGGGAAACCATATGTGAAGCCTGTGACACAGATAGGATATCTGGGTACAGAGAAAGAGCTACGCTCTTGTTCCAATTTACTCTTGCTGATGAAGCAAGTACAAATTTGGCAAAACACCGGGATAGCTCAAAAACATCTCCCTGGTTTTTAACCACAACACACAGGTCGTCTGTATATGCTGACGTAATAATTTTCGAATTGTTTGACAAGGACAAACCAGATAAGGTGGTACGAAGGAGAGCCAGTAAAGGTTCGATGGACAGTGTGTACAACATGCCTGACAGTGGACAGCCCTGATGGATGCCGCGCTGAAAGAGGAAAGGATGACACAGACTGTTATTTAATTTTAGCAGGCATGATACATTGTTATATAAAAGTTTTATGCAACAAATGAATTTTTATCCAAATCCTGCTTTAGTAAGAACTGCAAACAAAAATGAGTGATCCACACTGTCAAAAGCTTCCTCCTGATCAAGGAGTAATAACCCAAAACCATGGATAACAACTGCTAGTTTGACCGATAGTAATCAAGTCTATAACCAAGAAAATACTCTAATACATGGATCGTTCAGGTATGCAATACGTTTGGTCATTCCCAACGAAGAAAGAGTTGACCTTTTTAAGACGCATTGCAAGCACTTTTGACACAATCTTATAGTCAGTATTTAGCAATGACACAGGCCGCCAGTTTGTAATCTGCTGCAAATCCCCTTTCTTGGGAAGAAGACATAAGACAGCTCTTCTGCAGCTCAGGGGAAATTCCCCCTGATTTAGGCTCTCGTGAAAAGTCTCAATTAGAGCAGGACCCAGAACATTCCAAAAAACTTTGTAAAATTCAGCAGGAAGTCCGTCAATTCCGGGAGCATTGCCGTCTTAGAGTTGTTTCACTGCTGTAGTGAGCTCACGACAAGTTTTTCGTTTTTCGTTTTTATTCGTTTTTAACATGTCCGTGCTGGCCACATTTAAAACATACTAAGGTCTGTGACGTAGCAAACACCCAGTATGTATAGTCATCGTGTTTAATATTCAACATCACCTCCAAATTGCGAATTCCCGGCTTTAAAATAACAAATAATTGACGCCGGAAGGACAGGACATGTTTTACTGACTGATCCTTAAATCGAACAGGAATGAAAGTTATTTTGGACATGACGTTACCATACTGCTCCAAAGCAGTCTTAAGCCCCAGTCACACCGGGCCTGCAACCAGGTTACGACCTAGCTGCGACCGAAAATTTTGTGAATCGCGGGCAAATCGTAGAAAGAGCGCGCGACTGGTCGCAGAGGTCGAGGGTGATCGCCAGAGCAAAATCAGTCGCAGCAAGGTCGATGGTCATGTTCGAAACTTCTGACCTGCGATTCCAAATCGTAAGAGGTCGCAGACAGGTCTTACATGGTCGTACCACGAGTCGCGCATGGACGCACCACCAGTCGTGCATGATCGCGGGTCAAGTAGTCGCATGATTGGTCGTGCTACTGGTCCTGCCACCTGACGATTGGTGGTGCCACCTGTCGTTCAATCTCACGATTGGTAGTGTGAGCGTTCGCAGGTCGCCACAATTGATTGTCCGAGCGGTCGCAAGTCACCACGATTGACCGTATGATTGGTTGCTGATCGCCACCACTATTCACACGATTACCTACGATTGATCCTGCGATCGATCTTCTCCAATCGTTGGTGATCGCACAACCACACGTACCACCAATCGTACGATGACCCCTAAGACCAATCGCCGTTTGCGATCGCAAATGGAGAGCGTAGCAAACATTGACGATTAGTCGTACCTCGGCCAGATTGCCATCAATCACACGATCCAGAAATCGTACGATCCAGTGTGAATGAGGCCTTAATCTGCTTGTGTCGGATGAAGGGCAGGACATTAGAAACGATTACCTTCCCCGAAGGTGCATCCAACGGTGAAACAAACACGAAGATATCCGGCTCGACAGTCAAACCGGTCTCGACGAGCTGCGTCACCATTTCCTCTTTCGAGACAAAGATAACGACGCGCTGATTCATCGTCGATGCAGCAATTACATTGTGCATACCGATACATTTACCGACACAAAAAAGGATCTGCTCCACCGACACCTCTCCAAGGTGGTGTGCATGACAAACCATTTTTCCGGCTCTACTTTTCCAAACCGGAAAAATCCTCGATGTTCGCCAAGGCCACCGGCGTGGGGAAACACTCGATACCGTGAAGCAAACAAGCAACGCGGGTTCGAGTGCGCTCTCTCACTCTCAAACTCACAATAAATGAAACGTGTAGATTAAAGGGAACAAGCATTCTGAGTATTGCGCTGCAATACATGTCCCCTACCAGCATTGGGTAACACTGTCATAGAAGACAGTATTATGACTTACCGCACTCCAAATTATAGTCTGGAAAACTGTTGGGGAAATTCCCAAAGTTCAAAGTGCCATAACTTTGTCAAAAATGATCGAAACGTCGTGAAGTTCGAACTTGATCTGTACCTTATCATGACGAAACCACGTACCAAGTTTGAAATCATTAGCATTAAGAGTTTAGGAAAACAAAGTCCGGAAAACTGTTCTTTGCGTGACGGACTGACGGACCGACAGACTGACAGACGGAGGGATGGAGTGCAAACCTATAGTCCCCTACGGTGTACACCGGTAGGGTACTAATAAAGAACAGAGCGGGAGAAAGGGAGAAATGTCAGCACGACCGCACGACGCGCACCACGAGGAATGCAGCACAGCAACGTTCTGTGATCACACATGTGCAGCAGCACCAGAGAGAGACAGAGATAGAGAGAGATATTGTGTGTGTGTGTGTGTGTGTGTGTGTGTGTGTGTGTGTGTGTGTGTGTGTGTGTGTGTGTGTGTGTGTGTGTGTGTGTGTGTCAGACAGGAGTGTGCTGTTGTTACTGCAAAAGTGATTTCATTGCTGATTGAAAAAAATTACTTTGCCTGAGCTTTGCACAGCATGTCTCGCCAAATTCAGCTAATGAGCAAATGCTGCAATTTAGTTTAAACACCTCTAAAAATGTTCCTGGCAACAACCTAGTGGCATTTTAAACGTTACTAATTGGGAAGCAATTTGCTGCAGAATGACAATTAGGTCCAAATAGTCTAATGAAGAAATAGGCACAGTTCTAGGCGTTAATAAAACATTTGATTTTAAGTGGGGATCTTTATTTGCATTGTGGCACACATTTAGGCAAAGACTAATATCAATCAGTTTGAGCGTACAGCTTTCAACTCCCTAATGTACGAATGAAGTTTGAAAGTTTTATGGAGATGCATGCAATCTGCAATCAAAGTTTGGCTTCTTTGAATGTCACAAAACAGATTATATCACCATCGCCAAGGTTATCTCTTCGCCTTCATGGAGAGAAAAGCAGGATAATGCAGGAAAAACAGGATAATGCAGGATAAAAGCAGAAAGAGCAAATGATACGATGGTTGTGTTTGCTCCCGAGCCACTTTTCCCATGGAATCTCACGTCTCTTGGCTCCATGTTGGAACTATGTTGTTGGGAGGGACTTGCTGTGTGCTTGCCATATGGCTGGAAATATTGGAGCAGCAATGGCTAGTCAGGGTTCAGCAGCAGAGACCATTAGACTGGAGCGAAGTGATGGCCAGTTGGGCTTCAACAGATGAGATGGATATACTGAAGTAGGGCAGTGACTGGGTGGGGTTTAGCAGAAAAGACGGAGACACAGGAGCAGCACAGTGGCCAGTTGGCCTTACATTTGGAGACAGAGGCAGAGGAGTAGCACAGTAGATACTTGGTGTTCAGAGGTAGGTATGGAGACTCCAGAGCAGCGCAGTGGCCAGTTTGTGGTTCTGGAGTGGCGATGGAGAGACTAGAACAGCAAGGTCATTGTATGGGATTCAGTCTGTTGAGTCAGAGGAACACCCCGATAACAACTGCTAGCTGATATTGCTATTGCAGCCATATGCCCCCCCAGTACAAGGAACATGAATCACCCTCAAAACAATCATAATCAATACGCTCCTTCGGCAGTTACTTTTTCTCTTCACAATTTCCAATGTGTTGGCAAATCATGATTCCCTTGTTTGGTGTAAGTCAAGATCGGATAATTTTACAATTAAAAATGGATTGTTATCGGCCCATTCTTTTTAGCTCGTCTACAATGAAGTTGGGATGACCTGTTAAAGCTATAACAATGTCATTCAGTCAATAAGTCAGTCAATCGGTCAGTCCGTCCTCCCAGATGTCCTTCCTTACTTCTGGCAGTTGGTCCATTAACATTTTTTCGTTTTTACCTCTTTCTCTGGGGCAGCTCAACGGATCGTTTTGAAACTCGGCATGACGTTTCATAACGTCATGTGCAAAAACGAATAGAGTGCTTTTTAGATCAGTTTGATATCTTTTTATCTATTTATTTTTTATTACTCTTTTTAAATTTATTTCTTTTTACATCTATTGTATTTTTACAACTTTTTTTTTTACATCTTTTTTTAGACCTCTGAGACCCATAAGACCCTAACTACTTTTGGAACGTGCCTTTTAGACCTTTTCATCCTTTAAACCCAATAGATTTTATTTTTTGTGGTTTAGACCACTTATGACCCTTTAAACTCTTATAAACCCTATAGACCTCTTACACCTGAAGACCATTTTGACCTTTAGACCCGAACTAATATTGGAACATACTCTTTAGACCAGGGGTTCCCAAACCCAGGGTCGTGACCCGAACTTGAAAAAAAAACTTCTCAAAATCCAGGTTTTTGAGGAGGGAGGAAGCAGGTGGGAGGGGAAAGGTTCATGTCGAAAGCGTTTCCTCTGACAATTTTTTGTATCGCATGCACCTGTACCAAGTAGGTACCAGTATCATTTGGGTCACCAGGCGAATACAACAACAACAACACCAACAACATGCATTTTAAGGCCATTTTCACTGCTAGAGCGGGGGTTAGCCTTGCGGTCCCCATGACAATCTTCTCCATCTTGCCCTATTTTCTGCATCTCTCCTTGTTAACCCCCTTGCCCGCATTTCTTCTTCCACCATCTTTGGCCAAGTCTTTCTCGGTCTTCCCCGTCCTCTACTTCCTTCTACATTCATTTCCATCACTCTTCTCAACCAGTCACTTTCATCCTTCCTCAACACATGACCAAACCATCTCAACCTGTTCCTCTTCACAGCATCAATCACAGGCTCTATTCCCATCATTTTTCGCAATTCATAATTTGTCTTCCTCTCTCTCAACGATACTCTGCACATCCATCGAACCATTCGCATTTCCACCCTTTCCAACCTTCGTTGCTGCTCTATGTTCATTACCCATGTCTCGCTCCCATAAATCATAACACTTCTCACACATGCAGCATACACCTTTCCCAAAAGCTTCAACGGCACTCCCCTCCTCATCAGCACGCCACTCAGTTCCCGAAACTTCTTCCATGCACATCTCACTCCAGCAACCGTTGCCGAGTCTGATCCACCTTCTCCATTGAGCATGTCTCCGAGGTAGCAAAATGTTTTCACACCTTCCAGCTTCACGCCGTCTCCAAGATCCAACTCAACATTTCCTCCATCTGCAGCTCCCTCTGTGCACACCTTACATTTGAATGTAGCTGCCGCACTGGTTAATAACCCTCTCAGACCACTACATTTTGGATGAACCCACTCAGCGCACATTTTACATTGAATGGAGTTCACTCCGGCACCCTTCCTGCACACAGCACAGGGCCACTTCCCAGTTATTTCCACCTCAACACATGCTTTACCACTTGCCATCACCTTCGTCTTTCCGATATTCACCTTCAGACCTTTTGTCTCCATACATTCCTTCCACTTGTTCAGCTTTTCCTTCAGTCCATCCATACTTTCCGCAATGAACACCAGATCATCTGCATACAACAACTCCCACGGTAAATCCTCCTTTACGTTCTGAGCCAGCACCTCCATCACAGCAACAAATAGTAGTGGACTTAGTACCAAAGCTTTCAGAATTATTGGAATCTCCCGCGATGAAGCAATCTCTGAGGGCCTTTCACTCACTCACTGCAGGCAGGTTGGTGGTCTTCCCGTCTTCTACCGACTCCTCTCCGGCCTTGCTCCCCCAGCTCTCTCTGGGCTCTGTCCCCCAAATATTCCTACAGGTCGCACAAGATCTGCCTGCAACCCTCTTATGGTTAAACTGCCAAAATCAAGACTCTCTGCTCACCTTCACTCCTTCATTCCTCTTTTCTCCCGCCTCTGGAACAAACTCCCTCACTCTCTTCAATCCCACTCCTCCCTCCAGGTCTTTAAAACGGCTGTTCACCACCATCTCTTATCTTCCCCCATCCAAAACCTTGATCTTTTCTACCCCTGCTAATTTCACCCCAAATCCTACACTTTTTTGAAATACCAACTTCTGTCCTGGAAGTCCTTGGTGTCCTTGTGTTTATACCTCCCCCCCCCCCCCCCTTCCCACGCCTCCTCCCCCCAAGCCCTCTCCCTCCCACACTTCTCCCTGCTCTCAACTGTTGTGTTTGTGTGCTTCCCCTTCTCTCCCCATCTTGTCTTCCGCTCCCTCTTTTTATATATTTTGTTTGTCTGGTTGATTTGTTTGTGAATTAAATGTTAGCTCTTTCACGAGCCTCGATTCAGTATCCAAAAAAAAAAAAAAAAAAAAAAAACCTTGGAACTATAGACCCTTTTGCAATTTAGACACTTTAGATCTATTTAGTCCTGTTGTGGCCGTTTTAGTCATATTAAGACCCTTTCAACACCTTAGGCCACTTTAGATGCTTATGATGTTAATGGTAGCACTTTAGATGTTAATGGTACCTTTACACTCCATTAGGGTCTAAAAGGGTTTAAGTGTCCTTTCATTGGAGAAAGACTAATGGAACGTTTTTTTTATAAATTCAGCACCCGCTCATCCTACATATTTTTCACTGCGTGAATACAATCTTGTTATCAGGTCTTTCAACTCCAATTGCTCACAAATTTTCATTGAATCAAACGAGCGTCTATCCCACTTGGGGCTATTCTTTTTAAGCCTCCCCCTATAGTATAAGGGGAAGGCTTATTGCTGTTGTAGGGTTTGTTTATTTAATTAACAACCCCAATTGTTAATGGTATCAGAGTTTCCGAGACCCATAGGAGTACTAAACCAGCATTTAATTTTTTTTCCTCTACATTCTCAACACTCCCAAATTCTGAACTGTACTTAGGAGCCGGCAGGGACTTTTGGAATGAAATTTTGCAGGCGATCTTCTTGGCCCATGATCCAATGGTGGCCATATATTTTTGGGACCACCATATGACCTTGATCTTCAACATTTAGTCATAGAATGTAAATTAAGAAAATGTGTCCCCATCTACAGTCTGTCCATTAAACTCAATATCATGAAAATCGAAGGTAAATTATTCAAGTTATGATCAAAAAAGTGTTTTTGTTAATTAGGTATCTGAAAAAGTTTGTTTTTAAACCGGAAAAAGTAGGTCAAAGATACTAGACAAATATCAGGTGCACAACTTCAATGCAGGTCCACTATTATGATGCACAAACGTGTTGGACGACCAAGCAGTCTTTGAGATTCCACATTGGCCGAATTGAGCAATGACAAAATAACGCGTTCTTTTTTTCAGGCCACCATTTACCCATGACCTTTAACCCGGAGCGGTATGATGTACATTAAGAGTAAATGAGTCGTGCTCTAGGCTATCTAGAGGGCAATTTCTTTCTGATAAGACAAACAAGCCTTAGTTGAGTTTTGGTGAAAAATGTTAAATGTCTTTAATTGGGTAACGACGTTAAAATATATAAAATTAAACAAGTCAGGAGACGACGATGGTTCACGAGCGAGCGGTATTCAACGACAAAGGACGGACTATAACCGAAACAGGCCCGGACAGGCCAGGCCCGGAAATGTCAAAACGAAGGTTACTGACCTTGAAATGAAATAGAAAATAATGTATAATCAGTTATGAGGTTAGTTAGCTACACAATACCGAAAATTCGGTAAAAAAAAAAGAAAAAAAAAAGAAGAGATAAATCGAGCTCCGTGGGGCTAGACACATGACATTGGCCTAACCAAATATCGAAACCCCTGTCAGATTCCACCAAACCCCTCGGAGAAGATGTAGTTTGAAATCGATTACCCCCTCAAAAGACATCTTTTTTGGGCATGGCTCCGCCCACAATGGGTGCAATACGCCCACTCTAGGCAGGACACAACTAGATCATGATATCAACCTCCCACCCAAGTTTCACAGAGATCGGATGATATCATCGGGTAGTTATGCTGCGGACAGACAGACACACACACACACACACACACACACACACACACACACACACACACACACACACACACACACACACACAGACAGACAGACACACACACACACACACACAGACAGACACACACACACACAGACAGACAGACACACACACACACACACACACACACACACACACACACACACACACACACACACACATGACGAATATAGTGGTGACTTGGTAACTCGTGAACCAAAATATAAATATAATATATCAAGATCAAAAAATGTCAACTCTGCATACTTTTTTATTCCTATTAATGATGAAAAATTTCATCTCAAAAGTCCCAGCTGGCTCCGAGATATGGCTCAGGCATTGCCAGACAAAGGGAGAAAATCAAAATGGTGGTTTAATATTCTTAGGGGTGTAAGACCTTGACCTTTAACCCAGAGGGTTAAAGTATGATATCAATGAAGCTTAAACACACTTTGCTTCCCCCCCCCCCCCCCCCCCCCATCCAAGCACTCACATGGCTCAATCCTGTCATTAGTTAGAAAACCCTGCATAATTCAATTAATCAACTGGATGTAAAACAACAAGCTGATGGATCATTTTGCCAAATCATTTCTGCCAACCATCTGGATGACTCCAATAGAACGCCTCCTGCTTTTCCAACAACTTTCTTATGCCTGTCATCAAATTTTCAACTCGCAAAGTTTGACAGACTCTGTTCTACTTGTCTCCAGCAAGGACAATGGTCCGGATGGCATCCCTGCTGTTGTCCTCAAATGCTGCACTCCGAAACTTATATTTTCTCCAAGCTATTCAACCTCTCCTACTGTACTGGTATTTCCCAAACTCCTGGAAGCACAGCTTTGTCTGCCTTGTCCCGAAGAAGGGCGACGTGTCAGATCCCTACAATGACCGTCCAATCGCCTTGAGCTCCAATATCTCCAAAGTCAATTCCTCATCAATAAGCAATCTTTAACCCATCTCAAAACCTGCTCTCTCCCTCCTGTCCTCAAATCCTATATTACGCTGGCCCCTTTCCCTCTGTACCAATCACCATACCTCCCCATTACTCTTACCCTGAAAGGGATGTGAGACTATTGCAATGCCCTTTTTTTTTCTTTTTTTTTTGTATACAGAGTCGAGGCTCGTGAAAGAGCTAACATTTATCAAACAAACAAATCAAACAAACAAGCAAACAAAGTATATAAAAAGGGGAGCGGTCGACAAGATGGGGAGAGAAGGGGAGGAAGCACACAAACACAACATTTGAGAGCAGGGACATCGGGAGATGTGTGGGAGGGAGAGGGCCTGGGGGGAGGCAGGATAGGTATAAAACGAAAGGACACCAAGGACTTCCAGGAAAGAAGTCAAAAGTCACCTCAAAAAAGTGGATTTGGGGTGAAATTAGCGGGGGTAGAAAAGATCAAGGTTTTGGATGGGGGAAGATAAGAGATGGTGGTGAACAGCCGTTTTAAAGACCCGGAGGGAGGAGTGGGATTGAAGAGAGTGAGGGAGTTTGTTCCAGAGGCGGGAGAAAAGGGGAATGAAAGAGTGAAGGTGAGCAGAGAGTCTTGATTTTGGCAGTTTAACCATAAGAGGGTTGCAGGCAGATCTTGTGCGACCTGTAGGAATATTTGGGGGACAGAGCCCAGAGAGAGCTGGGGGAGCAAGGCCGGAGAGGAGTCGGTAGAAGACGGAAAGACCACCAACCTGCCTGCGGTGAGTAAGTGAAAGGCCCTCGGAGATGGCGTCATCGCGGGAGATTCCAATGATTCTGAACGCTTTGGTTTCAACAGCGTGAAGACGAGCTAGGTGTGAGGCAGGAGCACCAGCCCAGAGGGGAGAGCAGTACTCCATTGAGCTGCGGATGAAAGCCTTGTATGTGGTGAGGAGCTCAGGTGTGCCAAGGAAGGACTTCGCACGACGGAGGATGCCCAGTCGGCGACTGGCTTTGGAGGCCAGATTTGAAATGTGGTTTTTCCAGGAAAGATCATGGCAGATTGTGAGACCCAAAAGCTTGAGTGACAGAACTTCTTGGAGAGGATTATTCAGAAAGTGGATGGGAGGGTTGTCCAGTCCGTCTTTTCGGAGAGACATCGTAAGAGTGTGAGATTTGTCAGGATTGAAAGACATGTTCCACTTGTTTGCCCAGTCTGTGATTTTGTCCAGGTCTGCAGAGAGTGAGGAGGCTGCAGACTGCCAATCTGAGGGATGAGGAATGGAGTGGCAGAGAGTGGAGTCATAAGTGGAGTGGAGTGGAGTGGAGCCTTGTCTGTGTGTCTGTCTGTTTGTTTATACTGTATGTCTGCATCCATATATTTTTGCTTTAAAAATGTTTTTAACGTGCAACCGCTTGACCAATTGATGCGAAACTTTAAACATAGGAGGGATTCCCCATGGATAATATTTTATTGCTAACTCTGTCGTCATAGGTCACATGGTATGGCAGTTATATTGGATTAAAAGAAAAAAATTGGACATCATTTTCTCCAAAACCGCTCCGTTAAAAAAATTGAAACTTGGCATATGTCATCAACTCCCTATGGCGTATATAGACTGATAACGATGACGTCATTGATGAAGTGGTATTCCAGCAATAATTGGTGAATTGAAATCTTTATCCGAAAAAGCTGAAACTTAATATATCTGATCTATGACCCAATGTGAGGGAATGATTAAATTTATGACATGCATAACCCATGTGAAGAAACTATGTGACGTAATAGGGTGCATGGATGATACGGGTATATGGGCTATAATAGTTAGCGTGTTCTGATGAACGCATGGGGTGGGATTATGCGCTCTACAAGTGCCATTCTAATTCTTAACTGGCATTACCTCTCTTTGGAACAGCCTCACCAGTAACATGTTCCCAACTTCCATCAAATTGCAACAATTCAAGTCACGAATCAACCGAGAGCAGAATGGTTAAATAAATCTGTCACAAAAGATTACAGAGAGCTGACATTTCGGCCCTCGCCTTTCGTCGAAGCAAAATATAGACATAAGAATGAGGTGAGTGATGATGTAGGGTGGTGACGTCACCAATGACATCACAACCGACTTGCAACAGGTGAGGACTGCCAATTTGATAGAGGTCTAGCCTGGGTTTGAATCTCGACCCTGCTATAGACTGTCATCCCGGTGTTTCACAAGCTCCAATGGAGGTTAAAGGAGTCCGAGGGGAGCTATTGTGAAGAGTAGGCGAGCTATCGCAGGCACCCTGAACAAATTCCAAATTCCTGCATGCCCTGACTTCCTGAGCCGGAGTGACGACCCATTTCTTTTTTTTTCTTTTTTTTCTCCAATTGTTTATTTGTTCTATGCTTAACTTCAGAGTACATTGAGACAATAAACTGCGTAAATTTCAATAAAAACTGGAAAAATTGAGGCGTTCTAAAACTTTTGACCGGTAGTGTGGCCAATTCATTCTCACACGCAGTGTTGAAAAGCATATTTGTGAAACAAGAAGAATTGAGTGAGTTACAAGTGAAATATTAATTCGGAACAATGATTTCTTGTTTGTCCTCAATTGCCTTGCTTGTACGATTTGTTTATAAATTCGTACATTTTCCAGCTGAAATGAATTGCATCTCAGCAGGTTTCCATGCACTCCATGTGCGCAGCAAAGTGCTTTTGGCAGCAAAGCCCTATGAGCCCTGACCAGGGTCAGCAGGGAAGCAAAGAGGCTTCACTAGATGTCAAGTTGTCAATAAAAGTGGAACCCGTCCACAAATAAGAATTCGGCACAACCTTGTTATTTCCAAGGGGTAAACATAGTAATCTCAATTTCTGATAAAAAAAAACCCCCAATTCTTCTTCCAAGAGCTGAGCTTTTGTGGACCAAAAAATGTTGTGCTTTGAAGATCACAATGCGACTAAAATGCATTTGCAGCTTTTGGAGGCATCATGTGTGTTCAACATAATAGTGGAAATTGTTGGTTCTTCGCTCGGAAATTACTACATTTTATGTAGGAATAAGGCGACATGTGGGGATAATATGCTTTGGATTTTTTCCTTCGAGGTCTTTATCAATAGCGATGCGCTGGATTGCTTGCAGTCATGTTGTAGTAAACAGTAATTTAAAATGGGCCGATTGATGTGTTTTTCATTTTCTATATTGCTGTACAAGCGACAACCACTGCTGGGTAGACATTGAATTAAATAAACGAAGAAGCCAAAACAAAAAGTAATTGAGTAAATCTGAAAGTTAAAAATATTCCCCTTTGGGGTAAAAACAAGACCGATAGTCTAACAACGGCGTGGCTGGACTTGGATCTGCTTAGTGGGGGATCTGCTGTCCCCCTGTCATGTGACCAGATCATCAGCTCTGATTGGTGGACGTTTGTAAGTAACATACATACATACATACACCGGACAGACAGACATACGCTCTTCCAGATGGCATTGCTCTATGGGCTATGTCATAAAAATAAGGCCGCCGAACCACGTGACCGATGACGACATCAATTTTTTTTCTAGACCAATTTATCCTTCGATCACGCTCAATACATTTCATAAAGATCGGATCAAGTGTTCTACTTATTGCTTTATGACGTCATAATGAAGGCACTTATGACATTATCATTAGCAGATGTTATGTTATTCCACATCTGGAGTACTCAAAAATGAGACACTTTTAAATTTTTTCCATGCAGCGGTTTTGGAGATATAGAGGTGCAAAGTTTTACGTTTTTTTCCAAGATGGCGCCTGCAACACATGACCTATGATGTCGTAATTACCATTACATTTTTTAGAGGACGAGGCGCTCCTATGGTGAAAAGTTCGTGTCAATCGGACCAACGGTTGCAGAGAAAACGAATTTTAAAGGGAATAAACACACAAAATGGCGATGGAAGGGAGATACACATGGACAGCCAAACGCTGTTCCAGACAACATTGCCCTACGGGCTCGGCAGTGAAAAGAACTTATTCGAGACTTGTTGCAAATTTATATTATTTTATAGTCTAGCCCCATTTTATTCATTCGTTATTCATTCGTAAACATGTTATTCAGTGTAGTGATCACTGAATTGAAAATATATAGAACGCTCATACTCCGTGAAAAGTGTAGCCGCCGTGTCGCCATCTTGGTTAGCACGACTCGACCGACTCAATTCGCGGATCTCGTTTGTTTTGAACGTGTCCCAGATTATCCCGTGTCCCGTGTCTCAGTTTTCAATTTTGACCAAAAACAAATTGTGAAATAATTCGGACAGACTTCGCAAGTTTCATGAAAATGTCCCGACTTCTTCACGCTCCCAAATTAACAATATTTGTTCTCGAATTTTTTTTGTGAAAAGGAAAGGATAAAGGAAAGTGTTGTAGTAACTGTGATAGGTTTCCTATTGAAAAACGATCGCACAAAAGGTGAAAAAACGCAATCGCTTTTCGCTCTGAATTACGTGCAAACGCATGACGGAAATCACTATCGCCCAGCTTCGAGTGCCAACCAAGATGGCGCCCGGTAGCTGCATCTCCACCTGTGTGGTGTGAATGGCAATGGTCATTCTATATATTTTCAGGTCAGTGGTGGTGAGATACAAATTGAAATTAATTTGTTTCTATGAAATTGCATGCAAGCATCGTTAAATCTGGTGTGTGCATGTGTGTCAGCACAAGTGTGTGTGTGTGTGTGTGTGTGTGTGTGTGTGTGTGTGTGTGTGTGTGTGTGTGTCAGCACAAGTGTGTGAGTCTCTGTGTGTGTGTGTGTCAGCACACGTATGTGAGTCTCTGTGTGTGTGTGTGTCAGCACAAGTGTGTGAGTCTCTGTGTGTGTGTGTGTCAGCACACGTATGTGAGTCTCTGTGTGTGTGTGTGTCAGCACAAGTGTGTGAGTCTCTGTGTGTGTGTGTGTCAGCACAAGTGTGTGTGTGTGTGTGTGTCTCTGTGTGTGTGTGTGTGTCTCTGTGTGTGTGTGTCTGTGTCTCTGTGTGTGTGTGTGTGTCTGTGCGTGTCTCTGTGTGTGTGTGTCTGTGTGTGTGTCAGCACAAGTGTGTGAGTCTGTGTGTGTGTGTGTGTGTGTGTCTCTGTGTGTGTGTGTGTGTCTGTGTGTGTGTGTGTGTCAGTACAAGTGTGTGAGTCTGTGTGTGTGTGTGTGTCAGCAAAAGTGTGTGTGTGTCTGTGTGTGTGTCAGCCCGAGTGTGTGTGTCTCGGTGTGTGTGTGTGTCAGCACAAGTGTGTGTGTCTGTGTGTGTGTGTCAGCACAAGTGTGTGTGTCTCTATGTGTGTGTGTGTGTGTGTGTGTGTGTGTGTGCGTCAGCATAAGTATGTGTCTGTGTGTGTGTGTGTGTGTGTGTGTGTCTGTGTGTGTCAGCACAAGTGTGTGTGTGTGTGTGTGTGTGTCAGCACAAGTGTGTGTCTCTGTGTGTGTGTGTCAGCACAAGTGTGTGTCTATGTATGTGTGTGTGTGTGTCAGCACAAGTGTGTGTGTCTGTGTGTGTGTGTGTGTGTGTCAGCACAAGTGTGTGTCTCTACGTTTGTGTCGTTGGTTGTTATCACCATATGCAGGTTTTATTCTTCAAAAGGTGGAACGGAGCCCTCTTAGGTCTCAAAGTGTCCACCTCTTTGTGTGCCTGTGTGTGCGCGTACGCATGTGCATCTGTGTGTGTGCATGCGTGCGTGTGTGCATGTGCATGTGTGTGCACATGCGCAGGCGTGTGTGTGTGCATGTGTGTGTGTGCATGTGCGTGTGCATGTGTGTGTGTGCGTGTGCGTGGGTGTGTGTGTGTGAGCGTGCATGTGTGAGTGTGCGTGGGTGTGTGCGCATGAGCGTGTGTGTGCGTTTGTGAGTGTGCTTGTGTGTGCGTGTGTGAGTGTACGTGTGTGTGCGCATACGTATGTGCGTCTGTGTGTGTGCATGTGTGTGCGCATGTGCATGCGCGTGTGTGTGTGTGTGTGTGTGCACGCGCGCGTGTGTGTGTGTGTGTGTGTGTGTATGTGTGTGTCCATGTGTGTGTTCAAGACATTCCGCTGCGTGCTCTGGATTGATGTGACCATACTGTGATGGTCTGGCGTTCACTGCATTTATTGAAAGAGGCCGGAACAATTTTAATGGTTTTGCTTGCAGAGAAATGATTAAACAGTTCACAGGGAGAGGCCTCGGTGAAATCGGGTTTCCTTCCCCTGAGCAACCACATTCCCAGAACTCGTCTCCAGAGTGGAAAAAAACCGTGTGGTTAAAAGGGCACGACGGCCGGGTTAATAAGGGCAATTTATAGTTACTATGACTTTGTACTTTGACATTTTGACCGAATTTTAAATCCTCTCTCTCTATAATAAGTATTGTGATAATAAAGGTTTGTTAAAAATTTGATAACAAAAGCTCAAGGAGTAAAAAAAGTTATGGCCTGCACACACACACACACACACACACACACACACACACACACACACACACACACACACACACACACACACACACACACACACACACACACACACACACACACACACACAAGCGATTGCAAAATCACGTCTCCCACTGCGTAGAGGGATGGGCTTATGATTAATCAGACCAAAATGAAGAGTCTTCATAGTTTCTAGGTTCTCAGCAGGACAGTGTTATGGCGGTGTACTTCCTGCCCCTGGTCATGATACCCTCGTAGGGTCAAATTAATTTTCAAGTGGGACTAGTTCACCCTTGCCCGGTGGTCCAAAAGGTCACTGTGATGCAATCACAACGATAAGTTGTAAAGTAATTGAGGTGAACGTCCGTGATGGGTAATTTAATCCACCACCAAATGGGTTAATATTATATATATATATATATATATATATATATATATATATATATATATATATATATATATATATATATATATATATATATATATATATATATATATACAGTGGTACCTCGGCTTACGAGTTTAATCCGTTCCGTGACGGAGCTCGTAAGCCAAATCGCTCGTAAGTCAAAGCAAATTTTCCCATTCAAATGCATTGAAATGCTATTAATCCGTTCCAGCCTCAAAAAAAAAACACCAATTTTTTTGTTAGGTGCTTTTAAATAACAAAAATGTACTTTATAAATAACAAATAATGTATAAACAAGCACGACCTCGTATATACTGTACATAATACAAGAGAATGTAAAGAAATAAACTGGTTTTATTAAGCAGAGGAGAAGAGCATGCCAGGTGAGGTGTGCGTGTTGTCGACTTGGCGAGGCAGTACGATCGTACTCCTTCTACGATATGTACGATTTTGAAGCAGAAGGAGTCCATAAAGGCTATAACGCCAGCCAAGGGCGTTACGATTATTTCAAAGCTCCGGACCTCTATCCATGAAGATATGGAGAAGTTGTTGTTTGTGTGGTTGAAGGAGAAGCAGCTCGCAGGAGATACCGTGACCGAGAGCATCATGTGTTTGAAAAGATTGAAACTCGGATATCGAGCACGGACCACGAGGTGTTTTTTCTTTTTTCTTAATCTCGGTTTCAGTGAACTTTTGCTCTGTGCTCACGTGTACTGTACCTGTACCTGTAATGGTACGTCAGAGGATGGCACCTGTTGTCATCATATTAAGTGCAAGATGTTCTGCATCGTAAGTTGGTACACCGTGGTCTTTCGGCGGTGTTTAAGCCGGCCGTCTTGGCTTCTGTCACCATTGGCATTGAGTCTTTCGATGTAGGTAGGTCGTTGTGTGCCGGTGCCTTGGCCGAATTCCTTCATTGCTGCATTGTTCGCTCACCTGGTTTTTTATACCACATCTTTGGTTATCGGACCAGCGAATGACGTCATCTCCTCCAAAGTATGGCTTATTCTCACTTGTCTTGGACGATCTTCTACTTCTAGCCTTCCACCGTGCATTTGGTGTCCACTGTACTTACTGTACAGTGCCTGGTAAAATTGATGTAATGGGTTTTTGACCGTCAACGCCATGAACCGCTAACACTCAAAAGCCCATTTATCGCGCCTTATAAAGCAAAACGCAAACCGAAAGCCATGCCTCTCAAGCGAGGCGTGCTTCCGTGGTCACGTGATCCACAGGTGTAGCTCATTATACCCGCACGCGCGACACGCTTTGGCGGTCACGTGACCAGCCACTCTGGAGGCGGGGATCCCCGCCGATGACGTCACCGGCTGGAGCAAGGAGATTCCTCGCTCATGTATTTCGACGATTGCGTGTTTTATATCCAAGCAGAGATGCTTTCACGGCAAGATAACCGCGTGACCGGAACCGGAAGCCACAACCGGAAAATTCAAAAAAATAAATTTTTTGAGCTCGTACATCGGATCTCGGCTCGTATCCCAAAGCAACAAACCGCCCGAGCGACGGCTCGTATCCCGAAAAACTCGTACGTTGGGGCACTCGTAAGCCGAGGTACCACTGTATATATATATTGTGGATTTGAGAATCTTGTTGTAAATATCACCCTGAGTAGTGTAATGATTCCTTGTAAATATCTGTTTTGTGTGTAAAGGTCAAAGGTCGTCCTCTTAGTTAGTCCATATACATGCACGTAGAAAATCATATACCCTTCTAAATAGTTATTTCTTTATTATGTGTATTAGTTGAAGGCTGTGTTTCCCATTAGTTGACTCTACATTGCACCGAATTCAAATAAGATAGATCCCCTTTCAATTCCCCATTTGTCCGCAATTGCCAACTGCATTCGCCCTCCATTGAACACGCGGTCAGTACGGAGAAGAAAGGCGTGTCTCTGCCCTCGTCATCGGAAGGAGGAGTGAGCCAGCCCTTGCCGACCAATCAAGCACGAGGGGTTTGGCTTGAGAGGGCGGAGAAAGAACGATCGGGGAGGTTCGCCAAGATTCGAGGGTGTGGCCTATATAACCCGTCACGCGACACCCACACCAGAGATGCGTCAGAGAGAGTCCACCGGTGGTTGTTGCTGAGAGTAAGAGAGAAGGGAGAAGTTCATCAAAAGGAGTTTACCGCAGCTTTGGACAAACCGGAGCTGAACCAACGGCAGTTTTGACCACAGCAGCTTTGAGCGTCGCAAGCGGTTTTCGGCCGCGGCTACAAAGCGCCGCCGCCGTGCGAACACGCCTGCGGAGGGGCAGCGGCTGCTCACTCCCGGCCCGACCATTCTCCTGCTCCAACTGAACCTTCCTCCCCTTCCAGCCATCCGTGCCATTCGTTCCTGCCTTCATTCCCCATTCGTGTAAGTCTGATTGTCGTCTGTTTTGTGTGTCTTGTCCTGGGGTATAAGTAAGTTTGTATAGGTAAGCTAGAATTGCTCTGTGTCCTTCTGGTCCTTCCATCCTTCTGTTTTTATTTTCTTATCTTTCCTTCTCCTTGGTTACTTTTCATTGTGTACATAATAGTAGTAATAAATCATATTTGTTCTTCCTACTTTTGCCTTCTTCTTCTTCACATCCGTTCGTCTTTGAGGTTTCCACATTGAACACCTGTGGCACGATTTGGCCAACGTTTAAGAATCGGGTCAGTTACTTGCTAATGGTTCGTGCCGCGGATGCTAATCCACTCGGCAATTAACATCTTGTCCGCGGTCGCGAACGAGGTTGCTCACCTGCCTCTCCGGAGGGAGCTTGGGCAACTTCAGGACTCACGTCGGTCAGTCATACACAAGGGGATTAATCCCCCCTTCTTAAGGGGAAAAAGGCCGACGGAGAGATCCGCAACAATATATTTGTGTACAAGGATTGTTATCACCACTGTACACTGTACAGTATTTTAGCCATTGGTTGCGATGTATAATCCTTATGTGTGATGCATATAACGATGTGCACCTCCAGACACCTATCCCTCTCTCTCGACGTTGCTTCTTCAGTCCCCGACCTAAATGTGTCTAAATGGGTCGAAGGGTGAAAGAGAAAAAGTGGTCAAAAGTGTCCAAAGGGCTTTAAAGTGTCAAAATGGTCACTTGCAGATGGTCACTTGTCACTTGAAGTTGTCCAAATGGTCAACGTGTCTTCAAAAGTCAATATGTCTGAAAAGTGTTGAAGAAGGTGTACATGTCTCAAAAGGGTCGAAATTGGTGTGAAGGGGTCTAAAGGGTGCAAAGATTTAAGGGGGTGTAAAGGGTCTAATGGGGTCTAAAGGTGTGAAGCTATAGTAAACAAGCATTCTGAGTATTGCGCTGTAATACATGTCCCCTACCAAAGTTCAAAGTGCCATAACTTTGTCAAAAATGATCGAATATGCAAACTTATGCACGGTTGATGCTGGTTTTCAAACTTGATCTGAGGTATGCTGAGACACATGTGTGTCACGCCTCGCCTCGTTGATAAGCCCGCAACGTCGCTCCGTGGAGCAGCCTGCACGTATTGCACTGTGTGAATTATATAATTACCAACTCATGGTCTGAGGTACTAGCGATTCAAGAGATATCCATTTTTTTTTTATATTTTCGTTTAATTAACGATATCTGCCAAACCACGTGCCCTATCGCAAATTCCAAAAGGACATTTTAGTAGACTGACATGCTGAACAGATCTGTGAAGTTTCCCCTCGATTGGATCAAAAATTAGGGAGGAGCTCGGTTTTAAAGGTTCATGCTTAAAAACGTCATAACTCTAAAACTATGTGATGCATGACGTCATGCTCGCTGACTTTTTTGTTCCTCATGGGTATGCGATTCTGCCTGCAATGTTTGGCCTCGATCTGTTCAGCCGTTGCAGAGAAAAAGGGGTTTTCGTGTTTTCACGAAAAACACTATGGCGGCCGAACCACGTGACCTGTGACGTCATAATTACCATTAAAATATTCCACAGACCGAGTCCCTCCTATGGCGAAAATTTTATCTCAATCGATCCTATTATTGCAGAGAAAAATCTTTTTTTAAGGAAATTAAAACTTAAAATGGCACTGAGTTAAGGATCATCAGAATTATCAGAATTCCCAAAGTTCAAAGTGCCATAACTTTGTCAAAAATGATCGAAACGTCGTGAAGTTCGAACTTGATCTGTAACCTATCATGAGGAAACCATGTGCCAAGTTTAAAATCATTAGCATTAAGCGTTTAGAAAAAAAAGTCCGGAAACTGTTCTTTGCGTGATGGACTGACGGACTGACGGACTGACGGACGGAGGGACGGAGTGCAAACCTATAGTCCCCTCCGGTGTACACCGGTAGGGGACTAATAAATTACCTTGGTTTCTTAAATAAATTAACTCGGGAGTGCAACACGACCTCATGACTGATTCAAACCTGGATTCAGGTGCATGGTGGTTAAAAATCTGATCGTATACAATTTTGTTGCGATTAACCTTGCGAGCTAAAAGCAGGAAGGTTACAAACAAATAGCAAAACAATTCACCTTATCGTGAGGTGGTTGTTGGAGGTTTACCTGTTGGCATGTGGTGGCACATGGGTTGAGCGGTAGGCAGTGTATAGGTGGATCTACCCTAGTTTATGATGGTACAATCACCCCCACTTTATTTAACAGATAGTGTAATATTAGTTATTCCTGCCTGTTGTTTGTGTCCTTTATGACTTCCTTAACAACAGTAAGTTTCCTAATTGTAATGATTTTCAATTTTGTTTGACTGCCTTACAGGCAGATAGAGTGAAACATGCATGTCACTCCTCTTTGCGCGTGTGCGATCAGGACAAATTCAGAGCCAAAATACCACGAAACTACAGGCGCGTTTTCCGATTTATATTCCGATTTGTATTCATAATATAACATTCAATTGAAATTATGTTCTTCCTTGATCATAAACTGACTTTTATAGACACACAGATGGACAGACAGACAGAAGTGAACCAATTGCTTAACCCCGCTTTTCGCTGCACTTGCATAGGGTAATGAATGCTGGTGTTAATTGTTTGCCAAACACTATATTGTTGAAGTAAATGCTCCAAGTTACAAAAAAATTCACGGCCACTTAAAATTTGTCAAATAGTGACACAATTGTTGATGGGGTCGACATAACTCCATTCAAATTGTTGAACTATAATAATTGGCAAGAATCAATATTTGATAATAATTTAATTTGGTGTGAATGGACGTCACATTATAAAGCTTGCAAAGCCTGAACTATACTCATGGAAAATCTAAATAAAAAAAATTAAAAACCACAACAATCTCAATCCTTTACTGCTAATCCAAAGAACAATATTGGTAAAAACTAGAACGGCACTCTTCGATGTCACGACGTCGACTGATATGCCTCCGCCCACATTATTACATCATTATAATACTTGTGTCAAGTTTGATTTAAATCCCTTCAGCTGTGCCCAAGTTAGCACATTTTAACCTGACATGAACTCTGACGTTTGGCCTTTGACTTAAGGACCCCCAAAATCTAATCAGTTAATCTTTACAACATTATACATATCTGTACCAAGTTTGAAGTAGATCCCTTTAGACATTCTCAAGTTATAGACCTATTATAGACTTTGACCTTTTAACTTTTAGCTCTTGAACACAAAATCTAATCAGTTAACCTTTACATCATTATATATACTGTACCAAGTTGGAATTAAATCACTTCAGCCATTCACAAGTTATAGACCTATTACAGATTTGACCTTTGACCCCAAAATCTAATCGCTTAATCTTTACACCATTATACATGCCTGTACCAAGTTTGAATGAGATCATTTCAGGCTGAACAGTTTACGCTTTGTATCCCACTGATAGAACGCATCTGCAGACTTGAACCCAAATATAATTGGCTTGTTCTTGTCATCTACCGAACTTATCCACTAAGTTTTGTCATAATCCATTCGCAACCGTTTGAGATATCTTGCTATATATCACTTTTGGCCCCATTTATCAATGGTGCAGAATGACTCATGAAAATTTTTTTAAATCTCATATGTATCCGTATCCAAATCTTCACCAAAATCATTTTGGTTATTTTTTATCACACACCCAACCTGTCCATCAAGTTTCATCCGTATCCATCCACAACTTTTTGGGATATCGTAGTACTTATATATCGTTTTTTGCCCGATCTCTCCATGATGATGAATCACTGAAACAATATAGTATCTGGATCTGGATTTTCACCTAAGTTTAATCATTTTGTTCATGTCACACACCCAATATGTCCACCAATTTCGTCCAAATGCGTCCACAACTTTTTCAGATATCCTGTTGACAGACAGACAGAGAAACAGACAGTGGTGAAAACTAGAGCTCCGCCCACCTTAGATAGCGAAGGTAATTACCCTGCCTGAGAAAGATGGGAATTTTATGTGTCCTTTAATAAAAACACCATCAACTGGTGAAGTTTAAGGAAGGAATAACTTATTGAATATTGCTTGGATAAAAATGAAATAGATAACAATAATTCGAAAAACGTGCATATATACATATACACACATACACACAAACACACACACACACACACACACACACCAACAAAACTTAAAATCTAGGTTTCTTAGACTGTGGTGACAGTCTGGGCTTGAAATAGCCAATTTCCTAGTAGAAATGGCTGAATCATTTATCAACCTAAGGTCTGTGACATAAAATTGGTTGCTCTGCTCGCTGTTTGTCACAGTGATACTCTTTGGTACACCACAATTAATATTGTTATAAGGGGTCAGCCTCGAGTACAACTCGTTGGTCGGAAGGTTATTAATTTTATTATCCCAGAGGTTATGAGTTTTTTCAGTTTTGATTTTTTTTTTTTGCAACTTTCGAAAGAAAAATGTAAAATGTTTAATGAAAGAATTTTTTTTTTTTTTTTTTGCAATTTGAAAAAAATGTTTACAAATCTTTTGTATTCTGTCCATTTATATTCACATGTGCTATGCTGTGGGATATATGTATGGTAGCTATTTTATAATCTCATCCTGTTCTGTTTAACATGTGAATCTGTGCTCGTAAGAAAGTCCATTCATGCATATCTGTTTACAAATGAAAAAACGAATTTCATAATTCGTTTGTTCTATTTTTTATTGCCTTTTATTATTCATGAAAAATATTTACTAATTTTGCCAAAAAATTATTAAACACAAAAGCCTTTTAAAAATTGTATGTATGTATGTATATATATATATGTATGTGTATATATATATATATATATATATATATTTTGTTACAGACGCGGTTAAAGATGTTATTTTACCGAGCGGTTGTTATTACCGCGTCCGAACAGTTACTCCCCGATTAGAACCCGATTCCACCCGACGTTGACCAGATCGCACCGCAGATATTCAATCGGGAAACCTCTAAAGCGACCGAAAGAGAAGGAAAAGAGAAGAAGACAGAGTACGGAGGAAGAACAGATTTATTATACACACACAAGCAAAAAGAAAGAGCGACCAAAATTATTTACAAGCAATGGATGGAAAAAGCGGTCACACAGTGCATCGTTAGCTTATTCTATTCAATTTACTTAACCCCAAGACAACGAGTAGGACAGACGACGTTCACACTTACACGGGGGATATTGCAGGCAGGTAGGGCTTGAGGTGGATTGCTGGAGAGGGAGGCAGGGTCGGAGGCAGCAGCTCTCAATTCCTCGCGGTTTTTGGCGGGAAAACCCTTTGTCGCGTATCCGCTGCCGATGCTGTAGACGTCACGCGCTGGCTCGGGCACACCTGCTCCTCTCCTTCTGGTGGAGCCGTCTCCCTCCTTTCAGCGCGTCTCTCCAAAGCTGGTTTCCTTTCCGAGTACCTCTCCTCTTTGGCTTGGAGCGTTTCGCATCTCACCGCTCCTCTTGGTGTCGCCTCTTCGCTCATCTCCCAGGTCATCTGGTGAAGCAGTCCCTTACAGTCGCTTTTATTACTCGCAGCGGAATCAAGCCGCCGGCTGCGAGGGCACGCCTACCGGGTCGCTAACCGCGGTGCTGGTTGGCCAAGTGGGGTTGGCTCACTCCTCCCCTCTATGACGAGGTGGAGACACGCCTTTCTTCTCCGAGATTAGCACATGGGCAATGGCGGCTTGCGGGATTGAACACCACTCGCACCCCTTTTGAAAGGAACTTTGGAGAGCGGAGATGTTTGGGGAAATTGAAAGGGCCTACGCTTATTTTGTTTGATACAATGGAAAGTCAATCTAGTGGGAAACACATATTTAGCCTACATAGAATAAGGAAATACACTATTTAAAAAGATATATCGTGGCCTGCGTGTAAGTTTCATGGAATTAACTAGGAGGACGGCTGCGACCATTATTTACATTACGAGGGTGTTACACATAACAAAACTATACTTTTTACATTCGTTACACTTCCTCCAAAATTGTTACACTTCTCAAAAACCGTTACACTTCTCAAATTCGTTACACACTTCTCAAAACCGTTACAATATATATATATATATATATATATATATATATATATCTATATATATTATATATATATATAAAAATATATATATATATATATATATATATCTATCTATCTATATTGATACGGTTCTGAGATCTGTACATATGACATCATTAAAGGCTAAAGGTTTGCCCCCCATAGTTAGTCCACAAGCAACACGTAGGCCCACTTAGAGTATTAGTTATGTCATAGTATGTGTAAGAGTAGGCCATTTCCCTAGTAACATCTGCGTTGTGTAAAGAAATGAGTTTAGGTCCCTTTCATTTTGCAGCCACCCTCCAATTTCATCTGTGGGCAAACTCCATCCGGCGCCCCATTTTGGCTGATCCCTCCGCGTGTTGCGCTTTGGCTGCAAGCAGCGTTAGCTGCCCTTTGTTCGCTCGAACTAGTCAAATGACACGAGGTAGGCCTGAAAAGAGGGAGGAGCGCGGGGTCGGGGTGTGGCAGAGTAGAGGAGCACGTCAGAGGCGGTGACGGTAAGGGCCATCAGCCAGCCTGGGCTCTGTGGGCATGGCGTGATAGGGCGTGGTAAGGGCGCGTCTAGCAAATGCTAGAAGGTTCGCTGCGGAGGGCTATATAAGCCTTCACACAAAGCCCTTGAGGAGGACTTGAAAGAACAAAGAGGACTGGTTGGAAAAGGACCCGTTGGGTGAAAGAATTGCGCTTTGTAAGAGGACTTGCTCGGAGCACTCGTATGAGGAGGACTGAAGCCAGGCACTGGTATTGAGAGAACTCAAAGGACCGGCGTGCACACGACAGTGTCGAGCGGCCTTGGTTGAGCAATTGGAAAGCGCATTGTTAGCGCCGATTCGCTTATTACGTATGCGGCCGCAGCCGCCAGTGTAATCACCAGAGCCAGCCCTACCGTTCGCCCTGTAATTATCCCGTGCGCGCCAACGACACGCAGAGAGCTCCTGCCGCTGCATTCATCTACTTCGCGGTGCGAGCTGGGGACCGGAGGAAGAGCTGCCCAGACGCCATCCCTGAACGTGCTGACCTGTTCGTCTGCAAACCCTGTGTGTGTCTGAGTGTGAACGGCAGGCCCGTTTGTCCAGGGAATAAGTATAAGACTGTTTAAGGCTGCACTGTGTCTTATTCTTTTGATCATTCTACATAGTGTGAATAAATTCTGTTCTTCCTTTCTTCCAAATTCGACCGTTTCTGTGATTTCTCCATTGGGTAAGCATGACACGAATAGGAACCGCTTGGATCGGGGTCTAGTAATTGCTAACGGCTCGGGTCACGGGTTCGCTACCGCTCGGTGTATCCACCAACACCCGTGATTTGGGAGGGGCTTATTTCCTCGTTTCTGGGCAGCGCGAGTAATTCGTTATTAGGGATTAGTCCTACGACCCTACTTCGCGCTGTCCGGGAAGGACATCATAGGTCCCGGGTCCCGTCAGCTAGTCAAAGACAAGGGGACTAATCCCCCCTTGGTAAGGGGAAAAGGCCGGCACGGAGATCCGCAACAATTGGTGTCAGGAGTGGGATTTGGAACCTGGGACTAAATTTTTTAGACCTAATTTTGGACACCAATTGTGCATATTGGCCGCAACAATTGGTGTCAGGAGTGGGATTTGACCCGAAGTGCGCTTAACGCACTCAAAATTACGAGCGGCCGAAATTTAATTATTAAAATCCAAATTTAATTCGTGCCATGGATAACCAAGACGGTCGAATGCCGGTGGGGGTAAATGAGGAGGATGAGGAGTTAGAATCAACTCAGGACCCCCGGGAAGAATTGGGAGAAATGGAGGAGAACATTGATGAGGGTGCAGCAGTCGGGGTAGCAGGGGAAGAAAATAGCAGCGCCTCGCACGTGGCGGCGAGAGCCGTGCCCGCGGCGCCAATGGATATGGACATCTTAATGGCGCAAATCAAGGCATGCTTCATGGTGCAAAGTAATGAAATAGATGCAAAAATGGATAAAATGAGGGACGAAGTAAGGGGTAGCAAGGGCGAGTTGACTAAGAAGATGGATGCGCAAAGTGGCCAAATGAAAGAAATGAAAGACGGGTTAGCGGGGTTTGGAAACAGAATAGGTGGCCAAATAAAAGAGATGGGGAAAGACATAAGGCGCAGGTCGAGCGGGAAAGTTGCATTGGTACGCGACGAGGTAACGCGATTTGAGGAACACGTGGAAAGCGAGCTAGAGCAGAGCATAGTTACGTTGACTGGGGTAGAAATCACGACACGGGGTATAGAAAAGCCGACGGCCACCGAATTAGAAGAAAAATTTTTAAGCGCGCCGGCGGTCGTTGGGCTAGGAAAAGAAAAAGAAATTATAGTGGAAATTGGGGACGAAGAGACGGCAGAAGCAGAAATTAAATCGGAGATGGAGATGGAATATGTGCAAAGTCCGTGTTCGCATTGTGATGTCGTGCTGCCTAACCCCAATGGAAGTTTGCAGGTGCGGTTGCAGGAGAAGAGAATCCCAAAGGTGAGTAGGAGCGTGTATGGCGCGAAAATGTTTGGCACGAAAGAAAATGTGCGAACAGCGCCGGAGCGCGAGTGTAAGACGGAGTGTATGTGGGAAGAGTGTGTCGAAGAAGAGTGTGAAACGGAGTGTGGAACAGAGTGTGACACAGAGTGTGCGATGGCCGAAGAGAGTGTGCAGGAGTGCACACCAGAGCATGTGATTGGGTGTGCAGCAAAATAGTGCACATCCATGGTTGTTACGGAGTACGTAACGGGAGAGTGTACGTGAGGGTGTGCGATGGCCAAGTGTGTAACGGAGTGTGCGAGTAGAATGAGTGCACCAGGGTGTGCACGAGGATGTGTAATAAGGGAGTGTGCGAACAGAGTGAGTGCACCTGAGTGGTGTGCACCGGAGTGTGTGGGAAACGAGTGCACACCGGACCGTGTGTGGAGAGAGAGTGCAAAAGTAGAATGCATGGGGTGTATGGGAGGCGCTGGAGCACCTCGATGTGCGAGTATGGAAAGGGTCGCGTGGTGTGAGAATGCGGCTCAAGCATCGACCCAGACCGGGGGGTTAGCGTTTAGGCCGAGGTATAGCCGACGCGAGCTCTCGGGGCGTGGTGTGCTTTGTGTGCTGCGGGGGCCGGCGGGGATCGTTGCCGCGGTGGCGTGCACGATTCGTCCCAGGCCCCGCCCAGTATGGTCAGTGCCGTGCCGTGGCGAAAGAGGCAAATGGCACGGTTCAAGGGGAGGGAGGAGAGGTCGGACCTTTGCCCCCTGGCGGGCGCGGTGCTCCGACCGGGGGAGGCTGGGCCATCGTGCCGGAGACCGAAAGGCTCCGCGCAGAGATGGCGCCTGGAACCTTGGCCCAAGCATGCCTCCTCCCCAGAATCGAAAAGGCCGGACGGACCCAACCTACAGTAGACCAACCACCCGCATGCATTGCTCGGCTTTTCGAAGCCGAGCTGTGATGACAAGAATGTATTGCCGCATGGAGAGGCTCGAGTGGAGTCGACGAATAGCAGTAGTGATGGCGAATGGTAGCTTTACCATTCTCCATTTTGGGGCACATGAGCTTTAGATTATGGGGTGGCAGTGAAAACTAGCCGAGGGCGGGCTATGATATTGTTAGGGATTTAGAAAGGACAGTAGGAGACTGAGATTTAAGTAGTGACTTTTGTACAGGTAGAGGGGACGTAGAGAGATTAGGTGGATGTTAATGACGAGGGAGTGCTTAGTGTAAGGGAAGACGGGAAAGCACGAGTTTTAGAGGGAAGTAGTTAGTTAGATGATGCTGTGTGTGTGCAGAAGTGTATAAGTGGAGTATTGAATTCAAGTGTCATTGTGTTGAGTGAATGGACTTGCATGGTGTGCAAGTGGGGAATATTTGGTGTGGAATGCTTGGTGGGAGTAAGTGGTGTGGAATGAGTGGTGTGGAGTGCATGGTGCGAAGGAGTGGATAAGGGAGGATGGACCCCTTCACGAATACCCGGGGAGGGTAGTTTAAAGTTAGGTAGAGGGAGTAGGTAAATTATTGGATATTGACACCTGTGGTGCAGGTAGTAGCAAAGAAGTGCTTAGATGGGTGCATGAGTCTGTGGAAATGGCTGGGCGTGTGGGCCTGTTGGTGAGTATAGTTATTGGGGCACTCCGCCACTGGTAGTCTGTTGGCCAGGTGAGGCCGCAGGTAGGCTCTGGGAGCCAGTTAGAGTCAGAGTAGTGTTCAGTGGGGCCCAAGGATCCTAGGAGAGGACCCGGGTAGCCCAATGCCAGAGAGGGCATCAGAGGGGTGAGAGAGCCAGGAGGGGCCTTCCCCGATTTAGGGTAGTTGCAAGGAGCATGGTAAGCTCGGGTGGCGAATTCAGTGGCGGAGGTGCGCAGGTAGGTAGACCTGCTTGTAGAGCCACACGACCCAGCCCCGAAATTGTGCGAAGGCACAGTGAGAAAAATTGGGCGAGTGAGACCCAAATTTGTAGGGCACCACAGGGTCGGTCAATGTGAATTGGTTTTTAGAACCACGTAGTTTAAAGATGCCAATTGGCAGGGCATGACCCCGGGTAGTTTCAGAGTTAATGTTATTAGAGTATAGTTAGGATGAGAATCACTTCGCACCATTCACATCCACTCACCAAGGAGACGGAACTCCACACCAGATTTTGCAAATGTTTGGATGATAAAGATGCATCATGATGTGAGTGTGACATTGTGTTATTCCATCTCTTCCTTCTTGGGAGGGATTGGATGACGAATTCGAGTAGAGGGGGGATAGAAAAGACAAAACGTAGCGACGGAATTTGTAAATTGTAGATACAGGGAGGGGCAAGGGTAGTGTAGGCTGACATGGGGGGGGGGGGGGGTTAAGAACGGCTAGGGACGAGCTTTCTCTGCTCGCTCTCCCACGCCCCTCATGTTGCATTGCCTTGTTTTGACGTGTTCCCTTGCAGCCTTTCCTCCGCTGACTCTCTGCTTTGTCTTTCCTCCCCACCCATGGACCCATTCTTTTTGTTGAGGGGAGTGTGCAGGAACACTGAGCTGTGCGGCTGCACTTTGTCACACCTATGCCACTGCACTCTGCTACCTGTTGCTGCACCAGTACACCTATGGACCACACATTCTGTGGCCTGGCATCTTGGCTGAGCAGACATTTGCTGCAAACATTACCTTGCCCTGCGGACCACTGGCTTTTTTTTAAGTGGCATCAAAGTCACGCAGATGGACCATGAGATTGGCCCTGCTAATAAATAAAAACGGACACGGTTGTGCATTTTTATTTATTCCGGTGTGTCAGGAAGGAAGACTTCAGGTTTTATTACAGCACACCGAAGACGAAGCAGGAAGACGCAAGAGGCAGCAGCCCAGCAGCAGCCAAGCAGCAAATGTGCCATTGAAATATGACTGTGCATTCATGATGATTGTGCATTTTTGTGCATTTTTGTGCATTTCTTGTAATGGTGTATTGGTGCAGTGCATTGTGTTTCTCTCCTATCAAATTTCTTTCCCACAAAAGAACAGGTCCTGGGTTGTAGAACTGTAAATAATTACATTAGTCTTGTAAATAACACGCTCCCCGCCGGCTTTGTGTATAGTTTGAGAATTATTTCCACAATTCAGTTAGCTGTGGGTGTGAGTCTGTTAGTTAGTACACAACGCAGTAGGTGGGACATATTTCGTGTTGTAAAACTGTCGCACACAGGGTGTTAGGTTAAATGTAGAGGGGAACCACACCTAAGTGTCACACGGAATTTAAAAAGTAGTCCTGAACCTTGCTCAGAACCAGTCGTTCTCACATGTGTGGGTTCGGCTCGGGGACGAGCCTGGCGAAGGAGGGGGGATGTGATATGGTTCTGAGATTTGTACATATGACATCATTAAAGGCTAAATGTTTGCCCCCCATAGTTAGTCCACAAGCAACACGTAGGCCCACTTAGAGTATTAGTTATGTCATAGTATGTGTAAGAGTAGGCCATTTCCCTAGTAACATCTGCGATGTGTAAAGAAATGAGCTTAGGTCCCTTTCATTTTGCAGCCACCCTCCAATTTCATCTATATATTCATTATTTTCTCCAATTTAATCTATGGGCAAACTCGATCCCGTGCCCCATTTTGGCTGATCCCTCCGTGTGTTGCGCTTTCGCTGCCAGCAGCGTTAGCTGCCCTTTGTTCGCTCGAACTAGTCAAATGACATGAGGTAGGCTTGAAAAGAGGGAGGAGCGCAGGGTCGGGGTGTGGCAGAGTTGAGGAGCACGTCAGAGGCGGTGACGGTAAGGGCCATTAGCCAACCGGGGCTCTGTGGGCATGGCGTGATAGGGCGTGGTAAGGGCACGTCTAGCAAATGCTTGAAGGTTCGCTGCGGAGGGCTATATAAGCCTTCGCACAAAGCCCTTGAGGAGGACTTGAAAGAACAAAGAGGACTGGTTGGAAAAGGACTCGTTGGGTGAAAGAATTGTGCTTTGTAAGAGGACTTGCTCGGAGCACTCGTATGAGGAGGACTGAAGCCAGGCCCCGTAATTATCCCGTGCGCGCCAACGACACGCGGAGAGCTCCTGCCGCTGCATTCATCTACTTCACGGTGCGAGCTGGGGACCGAAGGAAGAGCTGCCTGGACGCCATCCCTGGACATGCTGACCTGTTCATCTGCAAAACCCGTGTGAGTGTGTCTGAGTGTGAACGGGCCCGTTTGTCCAGGGAATAAGTATAAGACTGTTTAAGGCTGCACTGTGTCTTCTTCTTTTGATCATTCTACATAGTGTGAATAAATTCTGTTCTTCCTTTCTTCCAAATTCGACCGTTTCTGTGATTTCTCCATTGGGTAAGCATGACACGAATAGGAACCGCTTGGATCGGGGCTAGTAATTGCTAACGGCTCAGGTCACGGGTTCGCTACCGCTCGGCGTATCCACCAACACCCGTGATTCGGGCGGGGCTTATTTCATCGTTTCTGGGCAGTGTGAGTAATTAGGTATTAGTGATTAGTCCTGCGACCCTACTTCGCGCTGTCTGGGAAGGACATCATAGGTCCCGGGTCCCGTCGGCTAGACAAAGACAAGGGGACTAATCCCCCCTTGGTAAGGGGAAAAGGCCGGCGCAGAGATCCGCAGCAATATATATATATATATATATATATATATATATATATATATATATATATATATATATATATATATATATATATATATATACAGTGGAACCTTGACTTACGAGTTTAATTCGTTCTGTGACCGAGCTCGTAACTCAAATTGCTCGTTTCTCAAATCAAATTTCCCCATTAAAATGCATTGAAATGCTATTAATCCGTTCCAGCCCGCCAAAAACCACACCAATTTTTTTTTAAATATACAGTATATATAAAAATATCTCGCGCTTTATATTTCACCTGTATGCAGCATACAAGTTGGCAGGATGGCCTGGACTGGAGGTACGCACACTTGACTCTAAAGTCTAAACTGTCCAGCCTGGGTTTGAATCCCCACCCAGCTATAACCTGTCATGGGTGAACCACAGGCAGGGTGATTCATCAATGTGTGTACCGCTAAACTGGGCGCCCCGTTTGCGTCCCATTAGTTGTTGGATGTTAAGGATCTCACCGTGTTTTCCACAAAGAGAAGGCGAGCTATCGCCGGCACTCTGAACAAGTTGACGGCAGAGATACTGTACTTGCACGGCAAGATAACCACGTGACCAGAACCCACCTGGCGGCGTAAACTCAAAATAACCAACATGCGAAAACAAAAATGCAGCGCTATACGACAGAGATACTGTACTTGCACGGCAAGATAACCACGTGACCGGAACCCACCTGGCGGCGTAAACTCAAAATAACCAACATGCGAAAACAAAAATGCAGCGCTATACGTCAGAGATACTGTACTTGCACGGCAAGATAACCACGTGACCAGAACCCACCTGGCGGCGTAAAACTCAAAATAACCAACATGCAAAAACAAAAATGCAGCGCTATACGACAGAGATACTGTACTTGCACGGCAAGATAACCACGTGACCGGGTGGCGAAAGCTCGTAACTCAGATCTCAGCTCGCATCTCAAAGCAATAAACCGCCCGAGCGACGGCTCGTATCTCGAAAAACTTGTAAGTTGGGGCACTCGTAAGTCAAGGTTACACTGTGTATATATATATATATATATATATATATATATATATATATATATATATATATATATATATATATATATATATATATATATATATATATATATATATATACATATATATACAGGTATATATATATATATATATACAGTCATGTGAAAAAGTAAGTCCACCCCATGTAAAGTTTTGACTTTTTCAACATATTTCAACGTACAGCTATTTCATCTTCATTTCAACAATATTGATAGATAAAGGTGATATAATACAACAAATATCATGAAACATTTACATTTTGTAGTCCATTCGTATAATTTAAATAAACATAAATGCAAATTTTGCATGTGGAAAAAGTAAGTACACCCTTGGCTCTAATAGGTGGTATTGCCCCCTTTGGCAGAAACGACCTCAAGTAGGCGTTTCCTATAACTGTCTACCAGTCTCTGACATCGACTGGGAGAAATTTTTTCTCACTCCTCCATGCAGAATTCTTTCAGCTGTGCGATGTTTGAGGGGTTTCTTGCATGCACAGCTCGTTTCAAATCCCCCCACAACATCTCGATGGGATTTAGATCCGGGCTTTGACTTGGCCATTCCAGAACCCTCCATTTTATTCTTTTCAGCCATTCCTTGGTGGATTTACTGGTATGTTTGGGGTCATTGTCATGTTGCAAGGTCCACTTTCAGTTGAGCTTCAACTTTCCGACAGATGGCCTCACATTATCCTCAAGCACCCTCTGGTACAATGAAGAATTAATAGTGGATTCTATGATGGTGAGCGGCCTAAGCCCTGACGCAGCAAAGCTGCCCCAAACCATAATATTTCTACCACCATGCTTTACAGTTGGTATCAGGTTCTTGTGGTCAAATGCTGTCTTTGGTTTTCGCCAAACATGTCTTCTGGTACTGTGGCCAAATATCTCTACCTTTGACTCATCTGTCCAGAGCACATTGTTCCAGAAGTGCTGGTCTTTGCTGAGGTGTTCATTGGCAAACTTTAGTCTTGCCCTGATGCTCGTTCTGGACAGCAAAGGTTTCCTCCTGGCACACCTCCCATATAGATCAAATTTGTGCAGCCTCTTTGTAATGGTAGACTCGGGCACTTTGACATCAACAGTGGCAAGAGCTCCTGTAGGTCCCGTGATGACATTCTGGGGTTCTTAGAGACTTCTTTCAGCATCTTGCGGTCTGCTCTCGGGCTGAACTTGCTGGGGCGGCCTGGTCTGAACAAGTTGGTAGTTGTTTGGAATCTTCTGCACTTGTAGATGATCTTCTGGACAGTCGAATGATTGATTTCAAATTGTTTGGAGATCTTTTTAAATCCCTTCCCAGACTCGTAGGCATCTATAACCTTCTTTCTGAAGGCCTCAGAGAGCTCTTTTGATCGAGGCATGGTGATGCCGCACACTTCAACAACAAAGAGCAAACCAAACGAAATGTCTGAGGTTTAAAGAAGACAGGTTCCTCCAAGATCCTCTCCAACGATGTTCTAATCATTTGCACCTGAGCTGGTGCACCTGATTCTAATTTTAGGTATTGGAAGTAGTGATAAATGTAGGGGTGTACTTACTTTTTCAACATGCGAAATTTGCATTCATGTTTATTTAAATTATACAATGGACTACAAAATGTAAATGTTTCATGATATTTGTTATATTATATCACCTTTATCTATCAATATTGTTGAAATGAAGATCAAATAGCTGTATGTTGAAATATGTTGAAAAAGTCAAAACTTTACATGGGGTGTACTTACTTTTTCACGGGACTGTATATATACATATATGTAACGAAAGAAGCACACTAACCCTATGACATGATGCTGAGATCATGCCCATAAATTACACCAACACATCACCAAACTAGGAGGCATCCGTGAGGTCCTAAAGTCTTTGCAGACTGAGATTAAAGCTCTATGGTCACAAATAGACAAAGGCAGAGATGTCTATCTAGATTTCACCCTTGTTATGGGCCTTATGAGGCCTACCTTTTTTATAATAAAAAAGGTAAAAAATCAAACATTTAAACAGCCTTGGACGTGCACCTTGACCCCACGGCCAATGCACACCATCCATCAAGACTGTCCCATTGGCATACACATGCACCTCAAACCAAAGGCTGAAGCACATGGTCAATCAAAACACCCGAAGGGCGGCCCGAAGGGCCAGAATGCATGGTCATACAATTGGACCCCTCCTTCATAGGAGTGAATCCCCACGGTTTCAACACCATGCTGTCCCAACGAGGGCTTTTTTTTTTTTTCCTCCCCTCCTCTTATGAGGCTGCCTTTTTTAGAATAAAAAAGGTAAAAAATCTAACATTTAAACAGCCTTGGACGTGCACCTTGACCCCATGGACAAGGCACACCATCTGTCAAGGCTGTCCCAATAACATTACACATGCACCTCAACCCAAAGGCTGAAGCACATGGTCATTCAAACACATGCATCCTGACCCTGAAGGGCCAGAATGCATGGTCATACAATTGGACCCCTCCTCCATAGGAGTGAATCCCCACGATTCCAACACCATGCCGTCCCAACGAGGGCTTTATTTTATATTTTTATTTTTTTCCCTCCCCTCCCTTGTTTATTTGTGACCAATCTAAGCCGTTAAGAAACACAGGTTGAACCCCCTAACTTGACTAGGAGGCAAGGCACAACCCTGTCCATAATAAGGGCGAAATCTCGATCGACATCTCTGCCTTTGTCTATTTGTGACCATAGAGCTTTAATCTCAGTCTGCAAAGACGTGAGTACCACGCGGATCCCTCCCAGTTTGGAGGTGATGTGTTGGTTTAATTTATGCACATGATGTCACCGTCATGTCCTAGTGTCAGTGTGCTTCTTTGGTTAAATGTGATATTCCTGACTGCAAACCTCCTAGCTGGTAATGAGCAGGGCAGAGACTGTGTCAGCGTGGCAGGCTGCACTTGTTGCTAACAGGTTGTGCAGCAATTGCTGGGGTGAGACTCAATCTGTGCCTTGCTTCCTCATCAAGTTAGGGGGTTCAATCTGTATATATACATATATACATACACATGTTAAAAGATGGGGGGGGGGGGGGGTGGTTTGGGATTACAATTTTTTAAAGAAAGAAGGCACTTCCAAACAGAACGTTAACAAAAAAAATAAAAAATAAAAAATAGATTGTAGTGAAATTATACCAAGGTGAACCCAGGGTGTGCTCGCTACAGAAGGGGCATCTATAAGACCCGGGACAACCGGGGCGCGCGTACACTCCAGCGGCACTCACTGTGACATAGTCCTGTAGTTTGAATGGTATGTACACCCCTATATGCTGCGCTGATTGTTCTCTCTATTGGAATCGACCATTGCCCATGAAATACTCTGATTTTAATGCCTGTTGCATGAATGTATTTTTACAGGATGTTACTTCAGATCTAAATGATATTAAACCTACCCAAGGGACAAGTCGTGTCTGAGCTTGATTTTCACGACATTTAATATCATTTAGATCACCAGAAAGGCTGACCACAAGATGATCATGGTACCGATCCTCGGAGCCGACTCTCAAGCTGAGGGATCGGGATCGGAGTTCACCCACTGGCTCAAAACGCTGGAGAATTACTTTGCTGCTCACGAAACAGAGCCCACCGCTGCGATGAAGCTGTCCGTGTTACAGTCGAAGGTCCATCACTCCGTTTTCCGGAGCATTGCTCGATTTGTGACGTACGCTACGGCACTGGCCGAGCTGAAGCGACTTTACGTAAAAACACGGAGCGCTGTGCACGGCCGGCATCAACTCTCCCAGCGGCAACAACAACCATCCGAATCGATCGATCGCTACGCGCAGGAGTTGCGCTACCTGTTGGCGGACTGCGTGCAGGAAGTACGGACCCACGAGCAAGTGCAGGACGACTTGCTCCGAGATTCCTTCATCTCCGGAATTCATTCTGGAGTCTTGAGGCTCCGACTTTTGGAGACCCCGGATCTGACATTTACGGAGGCACTACGGCTGGCACGCGTCTATACAGATGCCCGAGAACAATCCACCGCTTATGATCACCCACGAGTCGTGGCGGGGACCTCGCAACTCGCGTGACCGGAGAGGGGTACCGCCGAGGATATGGAGGAGGACCCGACCACCACGGCCGAGTCTCCGGGTGCTCCTGAAGCGGACTCCGCTTCCGGCCTAACTGCTGCCGCCGCTGCCCGGCCACGGCCTGACCGGTACGCAAAATGTTATTTTTGTGGGAATCGGCAGCACCCTCGATCTGAATGCCCGGCTCGGGAGGCCATATGCCACCTGTGCTCCACCAAGGGCCACTTTGCAAAGGTCTGCAGGAAGGCCGCTCGGGGCACGCGTCCCCGCACGACCTTGAATGAGCTCATCGCTGAGCCAACGGACCGAGCGCCGGACGGGGCGCCTCACTCGGCTTTGATGAGCCGCCCTCCTTCTCGCGGGCCTCTGGCTGCACGCCCGACCTTGGTGAGATACACCGGGCCACCAAAACAAATGGCGCGAATGCGACCGGCCGCAGCGCGACCGACCTTGACTGGCATACGAACGCCTACTTCAAACAAGCGACATGCTCCTGCTTTGGAAACTCCTCTCGATGTGCGGCAAACGCAGCACGTGACTCGAGCCCCATCTGACGGCGGCTCTTACGAATTACATGCACCCACTTTGGCATATGAATCTGCAGACGGCAGAGATCCTTCTCACGTGACTCGAGTGCCATCTGGCAGCGGCTCTTACGACCTACACGCACTCACTCTGGCAAATGAAACTGCTGATGAGCCAACTATGCGCTTGACATGGAGTTTCTCCCCGGGCTGCCCGAATGACCGGCAAACTGCTGCCGGCGTGGGAACGTCATCTGTCAGTGGGCATTACGACTTCTATGCTCCTGCTGAGGCCCAACCTGCCGACGCTGCCCGAAGGATTGCAGCCGGCGTAGGATCCACCCGCGAGGCGCGATCTTCTCGCCCGGCCGGTACAATACCTGCCAGGTCTGCCGGCCTTGCGCAGGCCATCATTCTGCTCAAGGTCGCGGGCGTTTTTGCGCAAGCTTTGATTGACACGGGGTCTACGGATAGTTTTATTGATCAGCGACTAGTGCATCAACATGGGTGGCCGGTTCTCGGGACAACCCGCCGGATCTTCATGGCCTCTCAGGGACTTCGGTTGAGCACAAAAGGGGCGTGTCGATTGAAACTTGTGATAGAGGGACGCACGTTCCCGGACGTGTATCTCATGGTATTACCTGCTTTATGTGCCGACGTTCTGTTAGGACTTGATTTCCTTAAGCGGCATGGACGTTTGGAAATAGACTTCGGTGGGCCGGACATGCTTGCTGTGTGCGCCCTCGCTCAAATGGACATGGAGCCTCTCTCACTGTTCCCCAACCTGACCACTGATTTTACCCCTGTAGCCGTCAAATCGCGGCGCTACTCTCGCGCAGACGCGCAATTCATTGCGGAAGAAACGGCCCAGCTCTTAAAGGACGGTATTATAGAACCCAGTAGATCACCGTGGCGGGCCGAAGTCTTAGTGGAGCGAAGTGAGGCCCACCGCCGCGCCGGCGCATGGTAATCGACTATTCGCAGACGATTAATCGTTTTACACAGCTGGATGCCTACCCCTTACCGGGATGGACGCCCTGGTACGCCAGGTGGCCCTGTATTCCGTTTATAGCACTCTCGATCTGCGTAGTGCATATCATCAGGTCCCCATCTCTAGGGCTGATCGCGTCTTTATAGCCTTTGAATCGGGTCGGCGGTTGTACCAGTTCACTCGACTCCCCTTTGGGGTAACTAACGGAGTCACTTGCTTTCAGAGGGCTATGGATGACCTCGTTGCGAAGGAGAACTTGACCGATGTCTTTGTCTATCTGGACAATCTTATGGTTTGTGGGTATGACCAGGAGCATCATGACGCTAATCTGAAGCGCTTCCTCGAGGTCGCGCGGAAATATCGCCTAACCATGAATGCGGCTAAGTGTCGTTACTCTCTATGCACGGTAGACCTTTTGGGGTACACCGTGACCCATGGCTCTGTCTCTCCGGATAAGGAGCGTCTGCGCCCTTTGCTCGATATGGCTCCGCCTAGCGATCGGGCTTCACTGAAACGCGCTCTTGGGCTGTTCGCCCACTATTCAAAGTGGGTGCAAAATTTCTCCGCGAAGCTCCGCCCCCTCGTGGCCTGCGACACATTCCCCATGGGCCCGGCCGCCATGGCGGCCTTCGAGGGCCTTAAAGCCGACATCGCTGGCGCCGCTGTCGCGACGATTGACGAGAGTGCCTCTTTCGTTTTGGAGAGTGATGCCTCAGATCATGCGATAGCGGCGACTCTCTCCCAAGGGGGACGCCCTGTGGCTTTCTTCTCGCGGACTCTCACCTCCGCCGAGCGGAGGCATTCGTCTGTCGAAAAGGAAGCGTACGCGATCGTCGAATCAATTCGGTGATGGCGGCCGTATCTGCTAGGGCGGTGTTTCCAAATCGTCACGGACCAACAAAGCGTTGCGTTTATGTACGACACCTTACATGCTCAGCGCATTAAGAATGAGAAAATCACCCGTTGGCGTATCGAACTCGCCGACTTCTGCTACACCATCAAATACCGCACGGGGAAGGATAACCTGGTCGCTGACGCCTTATCGAGGCCGGCCACTTGCACGGGGGTTGTAACTTTGGAGGGGCTGCGCACTTTGCACGGCACTATGTGTCATCCCGGGGTAACGCGCTTCGCGCATTTTGTGCGCGAGAGCAATCTGCCGTACTCGATTGAGGACGTCACAAAAACGTCAACAATGATGCCGACATATATTTCTTCGTTTTTATTTCATTCAACATTATTATCCAGAAGTAAAATATGTTTCAGGAAATTACCGAAAGATATTTCTTCGTTTTTTAAAATTAGTTATGTGCGCATACACTTTAAATAGGTTTATTTGAAATCTTTAATTTTCCACAATATAATTTACTTGCCATTTATCATTTGATGATTACGAGACACTTCCACTTGAGGATCGTGACAATTCATGCGCTGCGTGGAAACTTCTATTTCCAAAATGAATGAGACGGTCGATGAAGAACGCAGACTTGAACAGGATGTAGCTAGAAACGAATGAGACGGGCGAACGAGTCCATCGACGAACGTCAATGCAAACTTGAACATTATGGAGCAAGAAAAAGAACGAGACGGGAGAAAAACGAGAGAAACGAGATGGGGAAAAGCCGATTGGAGAGGCGAGTGAGGAGCGATTGGAGAGGAGAGTGAGGAGCGATTGGAGGGGAGTGTGAGGCGCGATTGGAGAGGAGTGTGAGGTGCGATTGGAGAGGAGTGTGAGGCACGATTGGAGAGGAGTGTGAAGAACGATTGGAGAGGAGTGTGAGGCGCGATTGGAGAGGAGTGTGAGGCGTGATTGGAGAGGAGTGTGAGGCGCGATTGGAGAGGAGTGTGAGGTGCGATTGGAGAGGAGTGTGAGGCGCGATAGGAGAGGAGTGTGAGGCGCGATTGGAGAGGAGTGTGAGGGATTGGAGAGGAGTGTGAGGCGCGATTGGAGAGGAGTGTGAGGGATTGGAGAGGCGTGTGAGGGATTGGAGAGTAGAGGATTGTGAGGGATTGGAGAGGAGTGTGAGGCACAATTGGAGAGGAGTGTGAGGGATTGGAGAGGAGTGTGGGGGATTGGAGAGGTGAGGGATTGGAGAGGAGAGGAATGTGAGGGATTGGAGAGGAGTGTGAGGCACGATTGGAGAGGAGTGTGAGTCGCGATTAGAGAGGAGTGTGAGGCGCGAATGGAGAGGAGTGTGAGGGATTGGAGAGGTGAGGGATTGGAGAAGAGAGGAGTGTGAGGGATTGGAGAGGAGTGTGAGGGATTGGAGAGGAGTGTGAGGGATTGGAGAGGAGAGGAATGTGAGGGATTGGAGAGGAGAGGAGTGCTAGGTGGAGAGAGGAGAGTGTCAGGTGGAGAGAGGAGAGTGTCAGGTGGAGAGAGGAGAGTGTCAGGTGGAGAGAGGAGAGTGTCAGGTGGAGAGAGGGATAGATTTAATACGACTGCCTGATCGTATCTGTGTATAAGACAACATTTCTTTAGCAGAGGCTGTTTTCGGTAATTTGAACGAAATCCATTCAAACTATGATGCGCTGGCACAACGAGCCGTGTTGTGTCCAAAGAATGAATCCACATTTGTGATCAACGATGAGATACTGGATGCATTTCCTGGGGAAGAAAAGACGTACTTCAGCGCTGATTCCATTGTCTGTGATGACCCTGAAGAGGCACTAAATTATCCTATGGAATTCCTAAATCAATTAACTCCTTCTGGAATGCCATTGCACAAACTTTGTCTCAAAGATGGTGCTGTCATCATGTTACGCCGTAACTTTGATCCGAAACAGGGACTGTGCAATGGTGCAAGATTGGTTGTTAAAAGATTGTTGCCAAACATAATAGACGGAGAAATAATTTCTGGCAGTCACAAAGGAACACGCACATTTATACCCAGGATTAGTATTGCACCTTCCGATACAACACTACCATTCGTACTCAAACGCCATCAATTTCCAGTTAGTGTGGCATTCTCTTTCTCAATAAACAAGAGTCAAGGTCAAACATTACACAAAGTTGGGATTTACTTACCAGAACCCGTCTTCAGCCATGGCCAATTATATGTTGCATTGTCGCGTGCTAAACGATTTGAGGATGTCAAGGTAAAGGTAGTCAGTAATGGCCAACAGGGAAAAATTGATGGCCACAGTGAAATCTTCACCCGTAATGTTGTTTACCCGGAGGTCCTGCAGTGACACCATTCAGGCAACAAAAGGAGGGCACGAAGGAAAATAGTTAATTACTCCGACACATTTAGTTGCGGTGATTGAAAAATCACCGGACCATTGTTGCTGTTTTGGTGCTTTTTACTGCTGTTTTGATGCTTTTTCACTGCTGTTTTGATGCTTTTTCACTGCTGTTTTTTCACTGCTGTTCTGATGCTTTTTCACTGCTGTTTTGATGCTTTTTCACTGCTGTTTTGATGCTTTTTCACTGCTGTTTTGACGCTTTCCACTGTTGTTTTGATAGTGTTTTGATGCTTTTTCACTGCTGTTTTGATGCTGTTTCACAGCTGTTCTGATGCTTTTTTGCCGTTTTTTTTAATATAAAAATTTCATTTCAAAAAAAAAAATTCCAAAAGTCTCACAATGATGACATATAATTCACCGAAAACGTTGAAGCAACCGCATAATATTATGGCGATGTTTAACTCTGAGTGAGAATAGTTCTAAATTTAAAAAACTTTCTTCTGATATTTGTGATTTATTTCAAACAAACTGTATTTCCCATCTACACGGTCATGTATTCCTATTAACGTTATGTAAAGTACATAAATTGTGTGGATTACATCATTTGTGGATGTGATCAATTGCCAGTAACCATTTTAGAAAACTGAATGTGCAGGTGCAGCATCTAACTCAATATGTCGAAATGTCACACACATCCATGCCCGTGGGAGTGTGAGGAGGTATTGGAGAGGAGTGTGAGGAGGTATTGGAGCGGAGTGTGATGAGGTATTGGAGAGGAGTGTGAGGAGGTATTGGAGAGGAGCGAGGGGTTGGAGAGGAGCGAGGGGATGAAGAGGAGCGAGGGGTTGGAAAGGAGCGAGGGGTTGGAAAGGAGCGAGGGGTTGTAGAGGAGCGAGGGGTTGGAGAGGAGCGAGGGGTTGGAGAGGAGCGAGGGGTTGGAGAGGAATGAGGGGTTGGAGAGGAACGAGGGGTTGGAGAGGAGCGAGGGGTTGGAGAGGAGCGAGGGGTTGGAGAGGAGCGAGGGGTTGGAGAGGAGCGAGGGGTTGGAGAGAGTGAGGTGCGATTGGAGAGGTGAGTGAGGAGCGATTGGAGAGGTGAGTGAGGAGCGATTGGAGAGATGAGTGAGGAGCGATTGGAGAGGAGAGTGAGGAGCGATTGGAGAGGAGACTGAGGGGTGATTGGAGGAGAGTGTGACGGGCGATTGGAGAGGAGTGTATGGGATTGGAGAGGATTGTGAGGGATTGGAGAGGTGTGAGGAGGGATTGGAGAGGAGTGTGAGGAGGTATTGGAGAGGAGTGTGAGGAGGTATTGGAGAGGAGTGTGAGGAGGTATTGGAGAGGAGTGTGAGGAGGTATTGGAGAGGAGTGTGAGGAGGTATTGGAGAGGAGTGTGAGGAGGTATTGGAGAGGAATGTGAGGAGGTATTGGAGAGGAGAGGAATGTGAGGGATTGGAGAGGAGAGGAATGTGAGGGATTGGAGAGGAGAGGAATGTGAGGGATTGGAGAGGCAAGTGAGGTGCGATTGGAGGGGAGTGTGAGGTGTGATTGGAGAGGAGTGTGAGGCACAATTGGAGAGGAGAGCGAGGAGCGATTGGAGAGGAGTATGAGGGATTGGAGAGGAGTGTGAGGCATTGGAAAGGAGTGTGAGGAGGGATTGGAGAGGAGTGTGAGGAGGGATTGGAGAGGAGTGTGGGGAGGGATTGGAGAGGAGTGTGAGGAGGGAATGGAGAGGAATGTGAGGAGGTATTGGAGAGGAGTGTGAGGAGGTATTGGAGAGGAGTGTGAGGAGGTATTGGAGAGGAGTGTGAGGGTTGGAGAGTGGGGGCCGATTGGAGAGGCAAGTGAGGCGCGATTGGAGAGGAGTGAGGTGCGATTGGAGAGGAGTGTGAGGGATTGGAGAGGAGTGTGAGGGATTGGAGAGGAGAGGAGTGTGAGGAGGAGTGGGATTGGAGATGCGTGAGGGTGGAGAGAGGAGAGTGCGAGGTGGAGAGAGGGGAGTGTCAGGTGGAGAGAGGAGAGTGTCAGGTGGAGAGGTGTGAGGGGTCACATATTATGTGAAATAAATAAATTGTGTTCATTACACCATTTCTGGATCTGATGAATTGCCAGTAACCATTTTGTAAAAATGAATGTGCAGCATCTAACTCAATATGTCGAAATGTCACACACGTCCATGCCCGTGGGATTCGCACGGGTGACCCCACTAGTATATATGGACTAGCTTGGTGAGGCGAGCGCGTCGATACTGAGGAACGGGGTTATTTTAGCTGAGGCTAATGACTGTACCTGAGTTGCTGTGTTGTCATGATTTACACCAATCATAATACAAACAATTATTTTGCACAAATGTATTTGTTGTGTTTGTGATATTACATTTTTATAGGCAATTTCGGTTGAAGATTTAGGTTGAATGTTTTGTTTTCAAGAAAGAACCCCTCAGCACATACATAGGGGAGGGGTAGGTGCAGACTGGAAGTTTGGGACGACTACACCTCACCACCACGTAATTCAAAACACCTCACCACCACGTCATTTAAAAACACCTCACCACCAAGTAATTCAAAACACCTCACCACCACATAATTCAAAACACCTCATCACCAACTAATTCAAAACACCTCACCACCACCTAATTAAAAACACCTCACCACCACGTAATTATAAATACCTCACCACCACGTAATTCAAAACACCTCACCACCATGTGATTTAAAAACACCTCACCACCATGTGATATTAAAACACCTCACCACGACATAATTCAAAATACCTCACCACCACGTGATTCAAAACCACCACAACGTTATTAAAAACACTTTACAACCACGGAAACAAAAGTTTGAGGGAGTCGTTAAGTGACAACACAGACACTGCCCAGATGTGTCGATATATAGATAAATGACTGTACCCGAGTTGCCGTTTTGTCATGGTTTAAATTAAACCAATCATAATTCAAACAATTATTTTGCACAAATGTATTTGTAATATACGTGATATCACATTTTATAAACAAATGAAGTTGAAAAAAAAAAATTTCCCCAAAAAATTCCAAAAAATAAGTAAATAAATAATTGAAAAAAAAATAAAAAGTACCCTTAGGACATACCGACGGGAGAGATATGTGCATACCAGAAGTTTGGTACGATTTCACAAAAGTTTGAGAAAGTAGTTCAGTGACACAAGACAGACATCACAGGATAGGACAGACGCTGCACAAATATATATATATATATATATATATTGTTACATATATATATATATGGATGTTGGTTTACCGCGCGGTTTGGTATGACCGCGTCTGCACAGTTTACCCGATTATGCTCGAACGTTGGCCGAGTCGCGCTACGCTAAATCAATTGAGGAAAGGACACAACGGCTGGGTTAAAATGACACGACACCAAGGGTACAGTTCTCAAGACCTCCGGAGGAGGTTATAATATATCGGAACGTTAGATTACAAGGACAAGAGAGACAGCATAGGAAGATAGGCACTTAAATACGGTCTTATAGTAAACCCGACAGACGACAGATAAACGGGACAAGACTGACTCACACCGGGATTGATGGCAAGGAAGGGCAGGTAGTCGGTGGACAGCACAAGGTGCACTCTTGGCTCAGGGACAGGATCCACACGGTCCGAAAGATGCAGGGAGGTCTCTCAGCGCTCGGAGGTCGCGACTGGTTCTTCTTCAAGCTCGGGGCGCATCTGATGTCACGTCCGGTAAGTGGCTGCGTATATCCGGCGGGGAGTGACACGCCCTCGGCTCGTTAGCTCCGCCCCAGATGGAATCGGCCCGTTGCTTCTTATTGGGTGCGGGGGTTGCCGGGCTCCGCCCTTGACGAGGAGCTGACAGCCAGCCCCTTCGTGGTAACCCCGTGGGCGCACATGGCAATGGCGGCTAACCAAGCCGGTGTGAGGACGCACACTCCCCGCACCGCGGCCGCGCCGCCCCCGCTGTGGTTGTAGTTGTTGTTGTTCCATGAGAAAGATGGGAGGAGGTATGGGGAGGTCCTAAACTCACTACTGGTGCCATACAATCACATTCTGGTGCAACGAAGAGTCAGAATTAATGGAAACGAGTCCTTAACTGACATAGACTAAGAATAACTAGCAAGAGGTCCGATAGTTGTCTACGTGAGATGCGGTGGACCTGGGCACGACATTTAATGGGGGAAAAAGGGGAAGGTCGGTTCTACAGAGTGTTATTTACAGGCAATGGGACTAGGGAATGGGGGATTGGGGATAGTTGGGGGGTATTGGAGAAATAGGGGAATATTTACAAGCGGATATGGATGGAGGCCAAATCCCATATCCGCAACATTGCACCCTTCTCTACCCTCGGGGCGTCCCGACCCGATAAATTTTTACCTACTTTAGTGTGGCACTCAGATGTAGTTCCCTCTACTATTAACTCTACCCTGAGTGCGACAGTTTTACAGATGTTCACAAATGAGTAAATATGTCCCCCTGCGACGTTGCACCCTTCTCCTCACAGAAACACACCCACAGGATAACCGAATCGCGGAAAGAATTCGCAAACTAAACATACAGCCGGTAGGGAGCATTATTTACAATACTACACTGATATTTACACTACGATCCAGGACCTGTTTTTGGAGGAACACATGCAGATGTTATGCATAGAGAGAGCACGCATGCCAGCATCGATACACCAACCCACGAGTGCTCTGTGGCCTTACGGCCTTTAATGTGCAGAGCACCCCTTCCAAGCACCAAAAGCACCACCCCATCACACAGTCAGCACCATCCGGTGCACCAATAAAATGTTTAATAATCATGGTGTGGTGTCGCAGCCGGCCGATGTTCTGCCGCTGGTCTTGCCTTCGTGTGGTGCACTTGGCCTTCTTACTTCTTTCAAAAATAAAGAAAGGCGCCAACCGCGTCCATTTCTTTATTGTGGCCGTCAGGGGGCCAACTATAAGTGGTTCACCTGTATGGCATAGGTGCCACGTTGACCCATAGGTCCATCCACGGGTGGTGCTTGGCCGCAAAAGAACTGCGGTCCATTGTGGGTGGCCACCAAAATTGCGGTCCATATGGTGTATCGATCCAGGCAGCAAGCAGCGAAAGTGCAGGCCCACAACTGCGGAGCCAGCACCTCTCTCTCCTATCTCTCTGCCCAAAAGCCAGATCCTCGGAGGTGGGAGACAAAAGAAAAGACAAGTGAGTAAGGTGGTAAGGGCGCAAAAGTGCACGCAATGTAAGGTAATGCACACTGGGGGCACATGGGAACCAGGTGAGACAGGTACGTTCCTACCGTATGCCCCCCCCCCCCACCAGGTAACCTACATGGCCCCTCCCTTACCCCTTACTGTATCCACAAAACACAACACTACCCATAAACATCTACTTTACTAATCAACAAACGTCCCTACTGTCTTCCCCGTTCCTCCCATAAACCAAATTCGTCTTCTCTCCCTCCTAACCAATCAAATTTTCCATTTTCAACTCTCATCAAAATTTGCCATCTCCAACTCAACATCATAATTTGCCATTACCAATTCATCATCAGTCCCTCCTAAGGAGGGAGAGATGGAATCACCCCAATGTCTCATCCACGTCGTGATGCGTCTCACAAATCCAACAGCAATCCTTACTTCCTGCAACACAAAACAAAGAAAACACAGGTGTGGAGTCATCATCACCACAGGTAAGTGGCTGCGTATGGTGCGACAGGTTCATCAATCCTAACTATTTCCTAAATGACTTTAACAACTTTACATTACCCGGGGTCTTTCTCCTGCCAAGCCATTGGCCCTCTTACACTATGGGTTCTAAAAACCAATTCCCATTGTCCAAACTGTGGTGCTTTTCAATTTGGGGTCTCACTCCCCCGATTCATCTCCCGGTGCCCTCGCACAATTTCTGGGCTGTGGCGTGTACCTCTCCCAGCGGGTCTACCCACCTGCACACCTCCACCACTGCAGTTGCCTCCGAGCTTACCTGCTCCTTACCCTAACCTAACTACCTGGGGAAGGCCCTCTGGCGCTCTCCCCACTCGGTGCCCTCTCTGGCACTGGGCCACCCGGGTCCATCCTCCGGATCCTCGGGCCCCATCCACAACTACCGGCTCCCAGAGCCCACCTGCGGCCTCACCTGGCCGACATCCTCACAGTGGTGGAGTGCCCAACCAACTACACACACTAACAGGCTACACGCCCAGCCATTTCCACAACACTAATGCACCCATCCACAATACCATTCTGCAACCGCACCACAAATGCCAATATCCAACCACAATTTACCTATACCCTCTACCTAACACTTACACTACCCGCCCCGGGTACTCGTGAAAGGGGTCCACTCTTCCCCCATCCACACCTTCGCACCATGCACACCACTCCGTACCACTTACTCCAACTCTCTCCACACACCTGTACTTGCACACCTGTGCTCTCACTCTTGGTGCCGCCTGCACCCTTCTCTCCCCAAGCGCATTCGCGCTGATCCACAACACTTACTACTCATACACTGCTCCACACACCTGTCCAGTTGCACACCTGTGCAATCACACCTGTTCAATCCTCACACACACGGCATCATCTCATCTAACTACTCCCCTCTGAAACTTGCGCTTCCCAGTCGTCCCTTTAAACTATTGCGCTCCCTCGTCATTATCATCCATACTAATCTACCTGCGTCCCCACTACAGGTATCAGTCACTAACTAAACTTAACGTCACCTAATGTCATCTTCGCTAGATCCCTACACACAATATAACCTAACCCACCCGGGCTAGTTTTCACTGCCATACACCCCATAAACTATTGCTCCTTTGCCCCACCATGGGAAGGATGGCAGGGATGCCACCCTTACCCACCGGGCCCATTGCTCACTACCAATTTTACACATCAAATTTCAACAAATTAAAAATTTGCCAATCACTACCCATCATCTGCCAATCATTACTGCCACTCCTTTGCCAATCATCAAATTTTGTTTTTCTCTAATTTTGGGGCCAAAACACTATCTTCATCACCCGTCTACTCACTAATACCTCTCGGTGCGCCAATTCCTGTCCAAAGCCCGGCTTCGTAAAGCCGAGCAATGAATGCGGGTTGTTTGGTGCCAGCGGCTGGATACGTCCCGCATTCGGTGCAGGGAAGGAGGTTTACCCGGGCCGAGATCCCACGCACCATCTCAGCACGGAGCCATCCCATGGCTCGATCTCGACCTGCTGGAATGCCTCAACAAAAAGTGGTCGCCATGACGACCCTTCCTATCCAGCCGCCCGCTCCGCCTAGTGGAGCACGGACGCGGCCGTTCAAAACGAGGCCCAGCACGCACCGAGGGCCCGATTCGGCTAAAAGTCGCTCTAACCGCTAACCCGTTTAACGTCGATGCTTCACCTGCATGCTTACACCCCGCAGCCCGTTCCTTGCTCACACATCCAGCCGTTTCCATGCTCCTCGTACCTTTCCTTACACACCCAGGTACCCTCATTCCACTCACAGCCTTGGTCACACACCTGACCACCGAACACTTTGGCACACATTCGTTGGTCGCACACCTCACCAACACACCTCTTCGCGCCCCCTCCTCGGTCACCTCCTCTGTGACAATCACAGGTGTGCTCTCATTCGCACACCCAACCACGTGCCTCACTACCAATTCCAGCGTGCATTCCCACTCACGCTCTACCATTCCAGGTGTGCATCCTTCCATTCCAGGTGTACATCCTCGCTCACCTGTCACAACCAACTCACGCTCCTTGTCACTCTCACTACTCTCACCACCACTCTTGACAACGCACTCCCCCTTACTCCCGACAGCGCACTCTTTCCTCATGCACCTGTCCGTTACACAGCTTTCTCGCGCACACTCTCCCGTTACACCCTCTGTAACACTCACCACAGGTGTACACTCTTCCTTACTTTTGACAGCGCACTCTTTCCCCATGCACCTGTCCGTCACACACCTTTCTCGCACACCCTCTCCCGTTACATCCTCTGTAACACTCACCTCAGGCGTGCATTCTCCCTTTACACCCTCCGTAACACTCCTCACTACGCGCTCCCATGTGCTCCCTCGCACACGCGCTACGACCGACTCACTCTTGCCAGCACCCTCACTCCTTGGCACGCACTTTTTCCTCACACACCCCAGAGTCGGACTTTCTCGCACACCTCCTTTTTCGCACACCAGACCTGTCGCACACTTCACCAACGGCCTCTCACGAACACCCGGGTCCATCTCGACCCCCAAGCTTCTTAAATCCCCTGGCGCATCATACGCACGACCATATTGGTCACCACTTACACCGGGTCCTCTTCCTCTTCGCTTCTCCTCCATCACCTGCGAATCCCTCATCCGGTTAATGAGCACATCATCACGATCCAAACACAGACTTTGGACCAATTCTT